>NC_142802.1:65388605-65602676 GCF_049724085.1 Artemia sp. Qi Xiang Cuo | reverse complement strand
CCATCAAAACATACCATTCCCAGAAGAATTGTCCATTAGTCAGAATCCCGTGCGAATGCTGTGTCGTTTACTAGGCTATAATTTCCTCGAGGGGCGCCACTCCTCAAGTGGGAGTAGAGTTGACCGCAAGGTTCCCAGTCTTGCAGGTACCCTAAAAAGGTCGAGGCAGCCCTGTGCAGAGGCCATTGTCCATAGATTTGGATCTTACGCCCTGCCACAGTTGTCCTCCTATAGAGTATCCTCCCGCGATGGTGTTCTGCATCACCATGCAATTTAACCCATTGCTGGGAAAAGGTTTGCAACTCATGGAACTTGTGGACAAACCAGTGGGTCCTTTTGAGTGTACATTTGAGGGGCCTTCTTCCTCCTCCGCCTGTATTTATGACCCCGGGCAAGGGTGCCCCAGATTCTATTATGGACCCCCAGGGACAAGGTCCCCCTTGGTCAGTGCCTCCTATGGAGGTACCCTACATATCTGTAGAGCGTTCCCCTATCGCCCCCTGGGAACACGCTGAATGGCCTAGGGGAGGCCAGATAAATGGATCACTTTTGTTTTGCAAAGGCCATAACTCAGTGACATATTTAACCTACTACCTATAAATATACATAACTCACTGACTAGGCCTATATAAGTTATATAAAGAAATATATAACTCAGTGACATATTTAACCTACCACTTATAAATATGTGTAACTCACAGATTAGGCTTATATAAGTTATATACAGAAATATATAACTTCCATGAAAAGATTTAAAACATCCCTCCTCATTGATAAGAAGTGTGTTCTTCAAACTAAGAAAATGTTGTATATGTAAACATGATCAATAAACAGTGTAAATAGTTTAGAAAATTATGATAAATTACTTTATTTAATTCTTAAATTATATAAGAAGTAAACTACTTTGGCTGTTTCTGTTTTGATTTTGTCTCATATTTTCATTTTGAAACATTGTAACATTTTGTCACCTGTAAACAATTTGGTTCAAAATAACACGAATAAATTGTGAAATTAATAAAAATATGAATATTGATAAAAACAATAGCTATGAAGGAGGATGGTCTGTAAAAATACTGTACAGTTAATGACAGTGATGTAACTAGCTTGAAGAATGTTGCTGAACTTCTCAACAAATAATTTGCATTGATTTTTACCAGTAAATCAGATAATTCTCTTTTTCTACTATGTCCCTAAGCCAGTGCCACCTATTCAACTCTCCCGACCAGTTATCCAAAAGCAACTTGAATTGCTAGATGTGAACAAGTCTGCTTATAACTGGTATCCAATAATACTGAAGGAACTCACCAAAAAAATCCCATTGCTGACGTGTAAAATTTTCCAACTGTCACTTGTCTTGAGAAAGGTACCCATAAACTGGAAGCTGACCCATTTCACCCCCAATATTCAAGAAAGGTGACTCCACCAAAGCAGAAAACGACAGACTTATGAGTCTTCTTTCAGCAGGTGCTATAACTTCTGAGCTGATTGTGAATGCTGAAATTCTGACATATCTCCTCACCCATAAATTACTGTCCCCTCACCAGCATAGATATCAGCAAGGGAAATTGGCTGAGATCAGTGTCCTCAAGACATACAGCACCATAGTAGATCACTTGGATAAAGGAATCTCAGTGGCAAGGATGTATCCAGAGGGTGGGTGTAGGGTGTTTGAAGCCACTCCTGAAATGTTTGTCTGACTTCAAATAACTTGACAAAAATGCATATAAATAAATTTTTGATTGTCGTTTAAAGTTTGTTTGTGTATACCCCCCCCCCCCGTCCTCCAAAAGAATTCCTGGATATGGCACTATCCAGTGTGCTTGATTATATTGAACCTGGCTAACACCCCTAACAAGGTGCCTCATAATCAATTCAGATTGAAGCTTATGGCAGTAGGTACCCACATAGGTCTAATCAACAGGTTTATGAAGTTTCTGATTGGTTGGACTCAGCAGGTTTGACACTTCTCAGACAACAGTGACAAAATGTTCTACAAAGAATGTGATTTTGTAAGTCCCCCAAGGGTTAGTTTTGGGTTGTAGCATATTTCTCATACATCAGCACTATGGAAAATGGAATAGAAAACAGAATCAATTTCTATACTGAGGACTCCAAGCTGTTTAAACCTGTAAATCAGCAAAGCCTGCAGTGTGACTTTCTTAAAGTATGAACATGAGCACAAGATTGACTACTTGAGTTTGATATATGCAAGTGCACTGTCCTTCACTTTGGTAGCAACAACCCCCATCATTAGTTCAACATGTCTGATATCAATTCACTGTCAAAATCAGTACTAAAGACAAGCCCCAAAAAGAGATTTAAGAGGGCTGATAGAGAACAACTAAAGTTCCACAGCCAATGGCATCAAACAGTCTCAAGAGCAATTTCAATCCGTGGTCTCACCAAATACACCATAACCAGCCACTCCCATAGGTATGGCTATGGTCAGACCTGTTTTTGAATTTGGTGCATATCTCACCTCCTCTTTCTACAAGAATGATACTAGGGTAATTGAGAGAATTCAGGTTATAGCTAATCTTCAGTATCTCCCTTACATCAAGAGACTGAAGTGCTTGCAGTTGCAAACACATGTTTCAGATGCCACCTTGGTGATATGATGCTGGCCTGCAAGTATATTGCACAACCACATAATCCCAGTTTTACCAAACATTGAAGAGGCCACTTACATAAACTGTTGCAACATCTTATTAATACACAAATGTGGCAGCATTTCTATTCCAGGTATGTTGTCAACAGCTGGAAATATCTTCAAGCTAAAGTAGTGACTGCACAAGACTGTCTATTCCAGTCAATTAGTCACTGATGCCAACTTCGTTGTACAATTTTATTGCTTGGAGGCTGATGCCACTTGTCATGCCCAACCATCTTGCATACTTACATGGTCACTGTTACCAATTACGCTTAAATTGTATTTCTCCAGAAGACCTCTCATGGTATGTCAGTGGACCCTAACAAAGTGATGCAAATTCACCATCTAGAACTGAGCAAAAAAGATCCAGTATGACCTTAATTTTGCTCTATAGTGCAAATTAAGGTAAAAGTATTCTAATCTAGGCTACTTGTAAATAAACCATAGGCATATAGTTTACTCAGGGCATTCCAAGTTTGGAAACAAGAGGAGAATCATTCAAAGAAAAAATAAAGAATTTTTATTCAAAAACATTAAAATAAGAAGAATTAGGAATTGCCCACTCTGCATCACCTGGTGTAGAACTTGCATGCAATGCAGAAATGAAACATTACAGACTTGACAGTAATAATTGTACAATGCTCCTGGTGTACACAAGTTTTGAAAGTGACTCCTTAAGGAGACTTAGGGGCTAATATCCCTCTATATGCATGCAAACTTTGCCAAACCTCCCAAAATATACTTTTGGTATTTGGTAAAATATACCTGGTGTACACCAGTTTTGAAAGTGACTCCTTAAGGGGACTTAGGGGTTAATTTCCCTCTATATGCATGCAAACTTTGCCAAACCTCCCAAAATATACTTTTGGTATTCTATATTTTTGCCAGAAATAGCACATTATACAATTATGCTACTGTTCTATGCCAGCTTGACTTTGTCACAGTCAAATATGAATGCATTTTTTTTTTCTTTTTTTATGTAACTATCAAATAACTATAAAGATGTCCTCCCAACTTTGTCAAAATATTCATTTTATTGAATTGAGCAGCACAACAGACTATGCTGATGACAATGTTTGGTATCATGAAGGGATTAGCTAAATAAAAAACAAGAGAATGATCTTTTGATATAGTGTGCAGTGAATCTGTTTGGGGGTTGATTCTAAGTGTGCTAAAAGGATTTGAGACTAAAATTTCAGACCAGAACCATTTGATGAAAATGCCTGACTTTCTCAAGGAGATGATAGAAAAATATCCAGTTACAGAGAAATAAATTTGGTCAATATGCCGCATTACTTAAAATATGTAATTTTTCATCAAGTCATCAAACATATAAATTTGTCCTTTCTCACAAAATGCAATCGGTTGGTAATCTTAGGTGGAGTGTTTCTATTTTTTTTTTATGTATGTATGAGCCATCTAATTTAGGCTATTTCAATAATTTAGGGCCCTTTTCCCCAGAACAGCATTTACCCATTTCACAGAAGAAAAAAAAATAGAAGAGTAAAATTGTGCGCAACTATCCTTTTTGTCACTTATCTTTGGCCTCCCTCACTAATGAGGAATGCAATGTCCTTGAGGTCAGATCAATTTGAAATCTGAAGATTTAGTTGTTCATTTGATTTTTTGGGTTATGGATATCCCTAACAGCAGTGACTGGAGGAAAACTCAGAAAATGTAAAGTTAGACCAGGTATCATTGTTAGGAATGAGCAAATAAAATAAAGCAATTGTTTTTATAAAAGGGAAGGGAGAAAGCCCTATCAATAAGTGTTTTTAAGGAAGCTAAAGTAAACTGAAGGTTGGAAACGAATGGATTAGGGTACAAGGCTCTGCATTAATATATGTGTTTGTATTACACAATATGATATTGGCATATTCTCAGTGTATAATGGATGAGTGGGGAAAGTTCAGCACCAAGCCACCAAGCTTATGTCTTAGAGATGTAGCATCCTACATCTCTAAAACTCACAATGCTGGTATACAGAAGGATAAAGGGGAAATGTCTTTATGATTTGCAGGTCGCTTCAATGCGCAAGTCTATGTTCAGTCTTCTCTCCATCCCTCTCTAGTGCCACTAGGTGACATAGCCAGAAACTGTAGGTCCCCAGAAGTCACCAATGTGTGTGTGTGTCAGTACTTCTATGCAGTTTGCTCCATGCCATAGTGGAATGGTCTCTTAGTCGCCACTGTTCAATTCAAAACAGTTAAATCATAAAAGAAGGCAATTGTTTGTGACTGGATGAATTTGGAATGGAAGCTGACCCAAGATGTTGCCAAACCTTGATTAAGTTAACACCCTATATGATTCTCTACTGGAGACCCAATGTCACCCTATCTTACTGGCCAGTGCAATTTAAAGTAAGGTAATTTAAGGTAATGTGTGCACTTCTGAATAGCAGGTATATTTCAGTGTGGATTCCAGACAGTTAGACCTATTGTGATAGGGGCCAGACAATTGAAACAACAGCAAGGTCAACTTTGAAAAGTGACTTGTGTGAAAGGTTTTGTAACCTATTCTGAGTCTGTCTTTCTTCATATGAGCTTTGCCAAGAGAGTCGGCAAACTAACTTTATTTAGCTGGATGGGTTGTTGTGCTTTGTAGACAGGATATTGGGACAATTAGCAATATCTGACAGATTAGTATCTTTTGATTATCCTCTAAGGAGCTCAAATAGCTTTCTTGTCAAAACCATTACTGAAGAACCATTAAAAAGCACTTATGGGATTCAGAAAAATTATTTACAGCAATTTTATCATGCTGTTGACTTTATTTGTCATTTGTTTGTGTTTTGAGGGATCACTTAATCTGTTTGGAATCTTGAATGCAGAGGCTGTCGTATATTTATCTTGGACAGATGCTTTTGGGGGCAACAGTGGAGGAAAGTTTCCCAGAGAAGAGAGTCAAAAATTTTATAGGCTATATTCAAAATTCACTAGTGTAGTGTTCCCTGTCTTGAGAATGAAACAGTATAGAAAATAAATTATTAGTTTGTTACATTCATGAGCTATCTTTTTATTGAATTCTGAGATTTGTTTTAGTACACTGTTCTATGGTGCCTTCTACAGGGAAAACTATGGTAACAATAGAGTAGTACCGTTTGATTCTGTAATCAAGACTACCTCCAAATGTAATGGTTGCTAATATCACAATTGTTTCTCTTCCCCTAATGGAGCAAGATATAGCCCTAAATTGTACATTTCTCCAATTTTTTTTTTATTATTTGAATCAATACATATGTCCATCAATAGCTATTTGTATTCTTCAACTTGTCTATAGTATCACATAAATATGAAATAATGAGAGCAGCTCAATGAATATAGTATTTAAATATGTTTAATGAACCTGGAGAAAAAAGGAAGATCTGATTTATAGAAATTTTTTTACATATTATAAAGTATGAGTTTGAAATACACTGTATGCATTCAAGCTGCCAAAAGGATGTATGAAAAATTTCTCAAGAATACCTCTGAGTATAAAGTTGAAACTTTCAGTTTGTGGTATATGGGATGATGAGCCAACCAAATATATTTACTATTCAAGGCTAAGAGTATTCAAGAGGCATTTTTAGATAATGTTGAATAGTGTGTTATTTTAAATTGAAACACACTGTTTGCATGCAGGCTGTTAAATGACTGTATGAGCTGTATATGAAGAATAGCTTAGATTAATTGGGTTGGAACTTTTAGACGATGGTTAGAGGTATGTTCAATTTATAAAAATGCACTATTGGCATACTACTGCTATTAGTAATAGTAGTACTACTACTGCTGTTAAAGCTAATATATGTAAAATTTGCAACCAAGGACTGGGGTTGTAAATGTGGTCTGGATTTATTCTAAGAGAATATTTAGGAATGCTCTGCAGGAGCATCTAGTGGTGGTCAAGTCTGTTACAGCTGAGAAAGATGTAAATGAAACCATGAGGGCCTTGATAGCATCCCAGAGCCTGAGTGGCTTGCCCATTTCAAAAGTCAGTTTGTAAAAGCCAATAGCAGTGTAGAAAGCTCTTTTGATAGGGAGATGGCGTTGTTGCTTGATTCTATTCAAAAACCAAATTCTATTGTGATAACACCGTCCGCCCCATTCTGAAAAAGAATAAACCAAAATCATCATGTTCGTCATATAGGCTAGTGACTGTCGAGCGTTTTCACAAAGCTATTTGAGCTTCTGATTGTTGACCACTGAAGAGAAAAGTATATTATGCCCCCATTCTAGTTTGGGTTCCAGTCAGGTTTAGGTTGCTTCTATGCCCTTAGAAGTCTCTGTAATATACTCAGAGATACAGAAGTTTCTGGGAGCACACTGGTTCTCTGAGCATACGAATGCTTTTGGTTCCCTTATCCACTCGCATGCCATGTTGGAGTTGCATAGACGTGGTGTTAGTCTTGATGTAATTTACCTATTGTATTATATGTATATGCATCTAAAAGTTCGTTTGAAGTTGGGAAATGTACTTTTGGATAGCGAGCTCCCTGTATCCGTTGGAATAAAGCAAGGAGCGTTCACATCACCGGTTATCTACAACAACCCGTCTCTTTTTGTGCAGATTGGCCTACCTATTAGTCGCATATCAAAAGGAATGGACAGATCAGTGCTTTGTTATGCAGACGATCTGTTAAATCTGCGCTGGTCAATAGCTAGTCTTCAACTGCGTTTTGATAACCTATCTGATAGCTATCTATGAATAGGACTGAGTATTAATGCTGTGAAGTCCCAAGTCCTCTTCTTTAATTTTCACAGTAGTTATGTGCCCGACAGTGTCCGTCTAGGTGATAGTTAGGTGGCACCCACCACTATACTAACATATTTAGGTCTCACAATTTGATCTTCGATTCAAAATATGCGAAATCTTTTGCTTCAGAAGACTGAACGCAAACGTAGAATTGCTCATGCTAGTGTGGTTGCATTGCAACTTAATCTGGAACGGAAAGCCCTTTCTCAAATATATAATACTGTGGCTCTCCTGCATATTTTATATTTGACCCTATTTGGGACATATATACCAAATCAATTGACGTATAGCCAATCTATACGTCTATAAGCCAATCTGGAATCAATTTAAATATCTTTTCGTGGATGAAGACGGATAGGAATAATTTTTCACTAGTCGCGAAAACAACTGGAAACACTTTCTGCTTTTTTGGAAATCGATTCCAGACAGATCGTGGAACGTGAAGTTGGAAACTACTTTCTGGCGTAATTTTCAAACAGACTGACGTAATTGGAATTAAATAAAGTAATTGGAAAGAAGCCAATTTTGTATTACCCATCACTCTTAATGCTTACATCCATTCTCAAAGTATTCAAATTACGCTAAAACAGACGTATTCCACTAGGTTATACTCGGATTCCATCAGTTTTCAAGCTCCAGTGCTTTACACTTTCTCGTTTTCACTTTCAAACAGTTTTCAAGACGTGCAAAAACTGCTGCAATCCCGGGAAAGTGTTTCCAGAAATCTCGCGATAACCCCCCTAAGGTTTGACGAATATGTTTTTTTATATGTACAACATTCCAGACCACCTTGAAATGAAGCTTCCTGAGAATATGAAAACGTAATAACTTTTTCCTGTTGTTACTGATTTCAAATGTTAGTGCCTTCCAATCAAGCAAGATAACACAGGATTAAAATGAAAATTTTTCATTGTAGATACCTGTAAATTTTCCCACGTATTGGACTAATTTGTGATCACTAGTTTTGGGATAAAAATCATGATGTTAGCCAAGCTCCTTCGTTGTTGACTGACAACCAAAAATTTATATACACAATAATTTCTAGCTCTACATCTAGCTTTCCGACTTTTTTTCAGTTCTTTCCCCTTTTTCATATTGTCCTTAATTTTTTCATTATTTATCAGTGATTATACATAATTTTCACAAGAAAAAAATTAGGTGTTTAAAGTCTATATCTATAGTCATCATAGGATCTTTAAAACATAATATGAAGAACAGTGGTGAGATTAGAAACTTGAAAAAAACCCTACCAGGTTGTAATCAATAAAATGGTACTTTAGTGGCTGTTTGCTGGCTCTAGAATAAAATAAAAATTTGGGAAATTTTCTTTTTGAACGTAGGCCTTAGGAAGATAGCTCCAAGGATTTAAGGTTTAAGTAAAATTTGAATTTTTGTTCAAGTTTTTGCCCCTTTTTTTTCAATATAGTCGGGGACCTTATGAGTAGAAAAGGAGTTAACACATAAGGTTTTAACCTTGCGCATCCACTTCGTGTCGTTAAACTTTGCACCAGGAAGGGGTGTTTAAGCTTTCTTGAACGCAAAGTTTGGGCCTGAAATATAATTCTGAAATCTATATTACGAACAGAGTGAATTCCGACCTAAATCATGAAATGTGTGTTGTAGAGCGGGGGGGGGACTGGGTACTTGAAACCCTTTTTCTGGGCCTTGGTTTGTACTATAGAACTATTTGTGAGACTTTGTTCAGTCTAGCATAATGGCTTAGAGTTACTAAAAGGCATGTAAACACCAATTTTAAAATTATCTATTTTGTGTAATCTATCTATCTGGGACAATTCTATCATCTAGGGTCATTCAAACAAATATTTAGGGTAATTCAGTTAAATAATACAGGGTAATGATAGGTGACACTGTTTTTTTTTGTCAGAGAGAAAATTGAATTTTTTCTCTAATTAGTTTACTCTAGACAAAATCTTTGGTTATAATAGGAAAATCATGAAAATGCTATTATTTGGTGAGGGGCCTTCCCCTCTACAAAACGCTTCTGTCCAGTTTATAACTTTTATTCTTTGTTTAGTTTTTTTTATTCAGTTTTCAAGAATTCGTAGCTGTCATTCGTAGCTATAATGTTGGCTATATTTAAACCTTTGTGATCAATTTTAATTTTATATATCTGGTTAATTTCTAGGTACTAAGAAGATGGATAAAGTGTATGAGGCAGATAAACATAATTTTGTGTCAGAACCATTACAAGCTGGCGAAGTTCTGCAGTCTCTTCATAACTTTCTCCGTGGCCCTGCAGATTTTGTCTCGCAGTGTGTCAAAGTCAAAGCAGATGGCAATGATAAACTAATCTTTAATCTTGAATCAATAGCTAATTTCTTTGGAATAGATCCAAATGACGTATCACAGGCAGTCCGAAGAACCAAGTGAGTATTTGATTTAGTTTTTGTTTTTAGTTACAGAGAGTTTGACTAGAACTATTTATTTGGAATTTATGGAGCTAGGTTATCAATAAGAGTCTAAATCCTGCGCAGACAATGTCAAGCATATTGTCTCCAACTCATTATATATTCATGTCTACAAATATTTTGCTACTACGGGGAAAAGACAACCCATAATTTAGGTGCTATTGAGTTTGAGGTCCTTATAATCAGTGTTAGGAGAAATCCTCCCTAGCCCAGTTAAAACAAACGAATGGAGAAGTGGTATCTTGGCTCGTAGTTTGTGGGCCAATTGAAAGTCCGCAAACTTAAAAGGAGACGCATTGCAGTCAATATTTAGTGAATCTATGATGCCATTGTCGTGCCAGATAATGGCAAATAGAATGGTGTCAGCTCTAAAATAATTGAATACTGACTCAAGAAAAATAATAATAATTACACCCGAACGAGGCACTTAAGTTGAATTCTGATTAGATTAAGTTAATCTAGCTGAGCTTTTGATTTCGATACCTAGGAGTTTTTATAAGATCTTACGAAATATTCATCTTGTTTTGATCTTACGTAATATCCTTTTAGTCAGCTAGATTCTACATACCAGCTTCAAGCCCTGATTTAAAGCACCAAATAGCTTTTCTTTCAAAACACTGCAAATGCGGTGTGCCTGCTAAAAATTGCATTGAAAACAAAAAAAATTGCTATCAGTTGCTACCAGTTTCCTATTTTTACCGAGAGGGTGAATTGTAAACCAATACACAACAGGAGGTTTTTAGTGAATGTTTATAGAAGGTTTACAAAAAGTTTCATAAATAGCCCGTTGTTATAGAACTGTTAAGTAGCTATTTAAATACTTTTAGTGATTCCCCCAATCTTTATTTGTGAGTAATAATTATGTATGTATTTATGTATTTTTTCTCCAAAACGGCTCGATATTTTTTCGGTAAAAGTGGTATCTTGGAATATCTCGCATAAAATAAAACCGATCTAGATAGGTCAGAAATCAAAGAAAAATCATTAAGAGCCTGAATTTTTTTTGCAAATAACGTCATGTACTACGTTAGTACATCATATAAGCATTTCTTACGACATCATATATGGCATCATATAAGCATTTTCTTATATGATGTCATGCATAGCGTAAATAAGATTGTTGAGTTTCCTACGCAACAGCTATTTCTATTTAATATAATGTCTGTTGGAAGGCCCAGAAAAATGAAAATTTGCAGTTGCAAAGTAACTATAAATGATGATTCTTTGGAACCAACACCTGAACTAACGTGTCAAAAATGAAAATGAAGAGCAAAGACACAGCCGGTTGGAACATATGCGAAAACGACAATTAGAGTATTTTAAAAATGATAATGAAAAGCAATGAAACATGTAGTTAGAAGACAAGTGACCACTAAAAAGTGAGGGAGTCAAAAATTAAAATGAAGAGCTGCTAGTCAATAAAAACCAACCTGGACAGCGAGAATCAAAACGTATCATTATTGAAAATGATAGTGACGATGATTGGGTTTGGGATTTTGACATGGTTGAGATTATCAATGCCTACCATATCTTTGTTAAAAAACAAAGGTTTGGCGATAGGTATTTCATATGACGAAAGATAAGCTGAGGTGTAACGAAGCAAACAAATGTCTGTTGAAAGGCCCAGAAAACGAAAATTTGCAGTTGCAGTTACTATAAATGATGATTCTTTGGAACCAACACCTGAACTAACGCGTCAAAAATGAAAATGAAGAGCAAAGACATAGGCGGTTAGAACATATGCGAAAACGACAATTAGAGCGTGTTAAAAATCAAAATGAAGAGCAAAGACACCCGCAGTTAGAAGACATACGACAACGAACAAGTGAGGGAGTCAAAAATGAAAATGAAGAACAGCGAGCCAATGAAAATCAACCTGGACAGCGAGAATCAAAACGTATCATAATTGAAAATTATAGCAATGATGATTAGGTTTGGGATTTTGACATGGATAAGATCATCAATGCCTAATATACCTTTGTTAAAATAACAAAGGTTCGACAATATGGATTTCATAATGACGAAACATAAGCCGAGGTGTAACGAAGCAAAGAAATTGATAATGATAGCAATGATGATTGAGTTTTGGATTTATACATGGATAAGGCCATCAATACCTACCATACCTTTGAAAATCAAAAGTACGAAATGGATAAATTGTTGGAAGAAAAAGAAGTGTTTGTCCCACCACCTGAACAATTAAAAGAAACAAAGGTTTGGTGATATGTCTTTCATAATGAAAAAAGACAAGCCAAGGCGAATGAAGAAGTTTTTGTCCCACCACCTGAACAATTAAATGAAACAAAGGTTCGGCGATATGTCTTTCATAATGACAAAAGACAAGCCAAGGCAAAAGAAGACGTTTTTTGTCCCACCACCTGAACAATTAAAAGAAATAAAGGTGGTCGTGAATGTCTTCCATAACTTGTAAAATCGAAAACCTTGAATAGATAAATCGTTGGAAGAAAAAGAAGTTTTGTTCCCACTACCTGAACAATTGAAAGAAACAAAGGTATGGCGATATGTCTTTCATAATGACAAAAGACAAGCCGAGGCAAAATTTAAAGGTCCAATAAAAAAAAATCATTATACAAAGGCACCACTTTTAGTTTAAGGTCCATTTGGACGTCATGACATCAAGAAAAGGCTCATTACGAGCTGAATGATTTAAAATCGTGCTTTTAAAGACAGTTTCAAAGAGAGCCTAAGATAGAATGGAAATTTTCTCCACAGAGAAATATAGAAAAAAAAACAAAAAAAAAACAAAAAAAAACAGAGGATTTCTGGATTTTGAGAATTTTTTCGTTTTTGCGGAGAATTAAAAAGCCAATTTGTTGTTATGAATTATTTTACAGTCGCGTTTTGTGTCCTTATGAACATTTTCCTCCTCGTTGTATTTACCAATATTGATTTTTTTTATTCTAGCCTAAGGATCTATGGGTCGAAGGAGGTTGATACATCTTTCCTTCCCTTGTCAATTCCAAGTAAGTATTGAGACATTATAATTCCTTTAAAACCTACTAAAACTTTTAATGTTAGTTCCTGAATAGCAAAAAAGTAGAAGTTGAAAAGGGACAAATCCTTTTATTAGACAGTGAAGACAGTTACTTAATCTCTGGATATTTCAATCGCATATGCAGTGATCACACACGCATTAAATTAAATTAAACGCGGTGTAAATTAAAACGGGGCCGTTTTCTTTACTCCTTTCGTGGTTTTCTTGGATGCCTCCTCTTTGTTACTCTCGTAATCTACGAGTTGGCCCTCTACGATGAGTTGCTGATCTTGTGACCCGTAGCAGAATATCCGATAGTTCGTTGAACCCGTTGTAGTCTTTACCATCTCAATAATCCTCACTGGCCAGAGGGGGTGCCCTACAAATCAGCAGATAAATTAAAGTATTACAATTAAAACAACGATATTTACACAGAAGAAAATATTTTACTTCCGGGTCATAAAATGTTTCAGGTTCATGGACTAGATTTGTTTAAGGTTAAACTCCCTAAATCCATTGTAATGTTAATTTTCCTATGCTATGAAAAGAGATCTAGCTCTCTGACCCGGCATGTCAGCAAAGCAAATTTTTGCACAGGGGATCTTTGAAAAAGGATCTAAAATTTGGCCGTTTTGTTTTTTCTGATTTAATTCCCAGGAAATAGAAAAAAAAATCTAAAGTGAAACTTGGTAGCTTTTTTTGAAAAAGATCTGGATCTTAAAAAAAGGAAAATTTGAAAAAATTGAAAGTACCATAAATTAAAAAAATCTTTTAAAATTAATTTGCCCATTTGAAAATTCTATTTTTTTTAAATTTATTCCTCCACGATTGTTTTTACGTTTTCACAATTTAGACTCTTGTAGGGCTTGTATAAAAGCGACGAAGTCGAAATTGACTTCAAGTTGTAGCTCTTTTTTTATTTAGTATATTCCAAGCTTTTCAGCTTTTTATTCCGAGTCGTTAATTTTATATCTATTTATGAAACAAATTAAATTTTTACTTTATTTTTCCTGTTCTACATAACCCAAGGCTAAGATGAGTCAGAAACATTTTTAATTCGAGTTTGACTGCTGAGAGAATCGCATGTGAATGACTAGGAGAAAAAAGATCAACAAAGGATGGCTTAATCTAAAACATGTGCGGTAAGTACATAAATTATACGTAATTTATTGTATAAATTACGTTGTATAAAATACGTAGTTTACTGTATAAATTAAATATGCTCTGGGAGCATATTTCCAATTTGTAGTTTTCACTATTTTGCTAATAAAGCATTCAATTTTCATCATGTTTTTTTTCATTAGGTTAAATAGGTTTGTTTAGGTTATGCATTTAATATATGCTATTGTTTACCCCCCCCCCCCACGCTAATGTCCTAATATGTAGGCCCAATTTGTTTCTAAAATATTCCAGTTTCAACATGAATATGAGTTATTTCATTACCATTTACAAAAATTTCTTTCTTAAGTTTGTTGTATAAAATGTAAAGGTACCAAAAATGGTGTTATTTGACTTACTTTTTCCTTGCCAACTCAATTTTACATGTTGAGGTGTTCTGGAGACATTTTCTGGAGAAATTTTCACCTGGCTTGGAACTGTCTGGAATATTTTTCCATTGGAGGGGGGAATATCCGTGAGAAAAATTCTTCATGTTGAAATTATCCATGGAAGCATTTTTCAACTGGAACGGGAGGATTCTTTTTTGGTTAAATTAAGAATTTTGTATCGTATTTGATCATTAGCGGCCTTATACCTCATAATCTGGGGGGGGGGGGCAAGGTATGCCACAGGAGTATACAAATATAAAATACAAGCGCTGCCCCCTCCCTGCCCCGACCTATAACCGCCAATGTATTGGATTAAGCTAATGAGGGTACTCATTTATTAAATTAAACAAAAAATCTTAGGGGAGAAGATAGGAGTAAGGAGTACTCATTTTGCAATGAACAGCCTGCAATGGAAGGAACTAACCAAAACCTGATTCAATGTTAAATTAGGCTTATATGGGTGGTATGCAACGTGTAATGTATGGGTAGCAATGTATATAAATTACAAAATGACACAATCATTCTCCTAAACATAATCATACTTGAAACGGTTGAAGAGGGAAAACAGTAACCGCGGTGTGTGGGGGAGGGATAATGGACCTTAAAAATAGAGCGACTTGGCCCAATAGTAATCGAAGCTCTAAAAAGCAGAATTTTTATAACAATAGACCCATAAAAAAGTCAATTTTTATGCTAATTCCATATATAAAAGACTCGTTAAGTTCCATATTATTTGTTTTTCAAATTTTTCCTGAATTTTTTTTTGGTTTTTATCCGAAGGTTCAAGTGCAATTTTAATTGAGGGCTCACCTACCAGGTGGCAGGAGGACCAGTGATTCAGTCTGCCTCTGGACAAGAGTGAACTATATTTACAATTCAGCTGGCCTAGATAAACAAAATGAATACTTTCATTTCTTTTCAAGAGGAAAATGGTTATCTTCTAGTTATTTTTCTTATTTTTGCCTCTGATAGGTTTTGTTTTGGAAGTGGTTGCAAATATGCTCTTCTATACTACTGTGTTATGTTAGAGACTTTTTTTGAATTTTTTTTATCGGAATTCATCTTCAGAGTGCCTGATCCTAGTCACAAAAGTAAAGAATAATGTATGGCATTATCCATGATATAATCAAATAAAATTTGACAAGAACGAAATTGACAACTCTGATTCGAAACAACAAGAGCTTAAGAGCTCAGTTAATTTTTCAGCCCCCCTTTCCCTCTTTTACACATAAATAATTCTTGATAATTACATTGTTGTAAATACATTTTGTGTGCTAAAAAGTTTAGCATGAGTGCAACTCCTTTAAATATGGTTTTCTGGAAAACAGTATAATTAATTTCTTTTAAAATTGCTTCTTCTCTCACTGCCTGCTTCGATTACTAACTTCCTTTTCGTCTTTCAGGTACTACCTTCCAAGGGAAACTTCTATTGCTAATGATTATGCAGATGATACGAGGGACTTAGTATCAGCAGGACTAGCTCTCATTGAGAAACAGAAGAAAATTCTGGAGGGTCTTGATTTAGGGAACATTCAGAATCTCAGCTGCATAGTGAACCTTCTATTTTTCGTCCAAGAGCTCGCAGAATTTTTACTGAACAAATTTCAATGTAGAGAAGAAAGTCCCGAAATCCGCATCGTTCGTGTATATAATGTTGGCTTAAAAATCACACTAGTGACAGAATGTATTGCCTGTAGGTGGAAGAAACTAGTGAAAAATGAACCTGACCCACCCGTGATAAAGATCAAAGATTATCCAACATCTTTTTCCAAAGAAAATCCGAAAGAATTGATTGAATATTACATAGACGTGCATGGAGACCTCAATTTTAAGGCTACGTGGGGTCTCATGGGCTCAAGGGGAGACCAGGCAACATTTTGTGATTTTCTAAGTGTGCTGGGTGTGTAAGGCATGTCACAATTCATTTTTGAAAACTGAACTTTCTGTAGGGAAAGTATGATTGGATACTTTGACAGATGTTTTACTGGAGAATGGAAAAGAGTCCCTACAGCGTGCAATTCACGAAGATCGATATGTCGATGATACATACTGGACCAAAGTGGTTTGTGATGGTGGGTGGAACAAATGGAGTAGGGGGCATGATTATACAGCTAAGGGTTGTGTGGCTGTAATCATTGACGCTTACACAAAAAAATTGCTGTACGTGGGCATAAAAAATAAATATTGCTATGTTTGTTTTCGGGTGAAAAAAGAGGTAAAAACTCCTCTACAACATGTGTGTTTTATGAATTATGATGGCCCGTCAAAAAGTATGGAGACGGATATTCTCATTGAAGGTTTTAGAGTGAGCGATGAAATGCATGGACTGCAGTACCGTCGTGTTATTGTAGATGGAGACTCGAGTGTTTTATACAAATTGAAACAGAACATCTCATACGGTCCTCTAATTGAAAAAGAAGAGTGTGTAAACCATGTTACGAAAAACTACACTTCGTATCTATATAATCTAGTGAAAATGAAGAAAGGTGCACATGCGAAATTAAAACGAGAGATTATACAAAGACTCACAAAATACCTTCGTGGGAAAATAAAAAAAATGCAAAAGAGGATTGTAGAACCGTTACTTTTAAAAAATCTATACAGAAAGGCCTCGATAGTGTCTTTATAAATCATGTAAAGTACGGATATACTTACCTCCAAAAGTTAAATGCCCAGTAGTTGTATAGAGGATCGTTGGTGGAACTTACCAGCACAGGTTCTCCAGGACGTGAGACATGGGATTGAGAACGTGTGCAAGAAAGCAAATTTCCTCCTTACCGACGTGACAACGAACCTTGCCGAAAATTACATGTCAGTAGCTGCCAAGTTTTGCGGAGGCAAGCAAATTAGTAGGTCAAAGCGAGGGTCGTATCATGCCCGAATTGGTGGTGCAAGCTTGTCCTACGCACTTGGTCAAAAGCGACATGCTTATGCATGGAAAAAACATTTAATCACAGTCCAACAAATATAATGAAGAAATTCTGTAGTAAAACCCCAAACCACCGAGCTAAATCCAAGCGAAATCTGATACGGTATTATAGTAATAATGGAGGTAGATTCCGGGCCAAAAGAAAATGCAATCAACAACTCTCTCTCTGGGTAACTATGACTATTGACTAAGCTGCACTATGCCTGATATAAAAGAAGAGGAACTAAAAATAGCTATGGTTACATTTGAGGAGTCCTATCTAAAGAGCAGTGACACCGCTTTGAAAGAACTTTACAAGAGAACAAAAGGCCAATCTTCCAATGAAAACTGAATACATGAAAGAAGTAATAGAATAACCAGCACGTACTTTCACAGAATAGCTACACGCAAACAATCAACTAAAACTGCACCGATTGTGAAAGATATTAGAAGTGGTGGTTGTGGTTACCGCTCAACTGCTATGCTGAAAGGTAGTCGGTTAGAACCTGTTGCTTTAAGAGCATGTGAAGAAAAAATTGGCGCGGAAATTACGAGGATATTGGTATTTTGGTTCACTCGACACACCAGTTTCTTGGTACTTCATTAGACGGGATTTTGCCAGATGGGACACCAATAGAGGTTAAGACTGTCCACAATATTCCAGAAAACAAAACTATAACTGATGCAGCTCGTACGAAAGGCCTTGTCAAAGACTTCTTTCTGCCGAGTATCGGCTTAGATATTAAGCTCAAAGCCACTCACAAGTATTATAGCCAAATTCAAGGACATTTTGAAATTTCAAATCAAGAAAAATGTTGCCTACTTGTCTATAATAACGAGAAGGATTGGGAAGTCCTTACAATTGAACGCAATAGAGAGCATTGGGCCCGAGTATTCCCAAGCCTTTTAAGCTTCTGGCAGGAAAGTCTTTTACCAGAAATAGTTGATTCGCGCCTTCTCAGGAATCTAGAGCCCAGAGAACCAATATCTATTGGAACAGCTAAGAAAACGTTGGGCAGATTTTGCGGTAAGAGGCAGATTTTGAACCCAAATAACACAAACCACAAAAAACAGAGAAAAGAAGAATTAGCAGCTGAAGAATTTTTACTAATTATTTGGTCTGACTCTGAACCTGAGCCATAGTTTTTGCTTGTATTTCTATATTTATTTTTATTACAATTTAATGGGTGATGAACATATAAATCATTTATCAGTTTATTTAATGTTGTTTTGAGTAATATTTGATGAAAAGAAAAAAATCTTTGATAAAAATTCAAGGCATATGAGATTTATGGTTCATGTTTGATTTGTTATGGTAAATACATAACCACAAGACGCTCTGGCTTTTGATGGGCTGAGATGACAGGCAGTCAAGGTCTGATTTGTGATAAAACATGACTTTTCATTTTAATGCTTGGACCTTATGGGTTCCTTCTTTTATATTTCATTTATTTGATCATATCAATTTATGTTCATATTAAGTTGGACTTTTTATATGACTTTATTTCGGGTAATTTCAGGTTATATTAAGGCTCTTTACTTTTCTTTGGATAGCTTATTGGAAAATGTATTGTTTTTTTAGTCGCATTTATTGAAAGAGTTTCATTAAAGGTTAATCGTCGAAGTGCTTGTAGAGTTTTCCACTGCTGGATTGTCATTTTTTTACCAAAAATAATTGAATGCAACAAAGATTTTCAGAATTAAAAAATTTAAACATTTTGTTAAAATATTAGATAATCCATAGTTTTTTGCAATAACTTTTTACTAATATTTTTTGCACGGGGAGGATCGGGAGGCTTTTAATTATCTGGATTCAATATTATATTTTCAGTCTGGCACTGAAGCCGTTTCGACCCTTGGCTAGTAGAAGGCAGAAAAGGCAGGCGGTCAATGTTTTATTTGTGATAAGACCTAACTTTTCATTTTAATGCTTGGACCTTATGGGTTCCGTCTATTCATCCAAAGTAGCATCTCTTATATTTATTTTTGATTTAATTATTCATTTAATTGTTTTTGTTTTATATTTCATTTATTCGATCATAGGAATTTGTGTTCATATTAAGTTTGACTTTTTATACGAATTTATTTCGGGTCATTTCAGGATATATTATGGCTCTTTACTTTTCGCTGAAAAGCTTTTTGGAAAATGTGTTTTTTCCAAGTTTTGATATAATTATTAATTTCGATTGATATTCGTTTTATGTTCCATTTATTGTATAATAGCAATTTGTGTTAATATTAAGTTTGACTTTTTATATAATTTTATTTCGGGTCGTTTCATGTTATAGTATGGGTCTTTGATTTTCGTTGAAAAAATTATTGGTACAGGTTTTTTTTTTACTTAGCCTAGTATTCGCATTAATTGAAAGAGTTTCATTGAGGGTGAATTGTCGAAGTGCTGGTAGAGTTTTCCACTGCTGGGTTTGTCAGTTGTTTTTCGTTTTTTTTTAATCGAAATTTAATGGAATGCAACATAGATTTATAAAATTATCAAAGTTTAAACATTATGTCAAAACTTTATATCATCCGTAGTTTTGTGTAATACTTGTTCACTAATATTTTTTGTACGGGGTGGATGAGGATGAGGATTTATAATTGTATGGATTGAGTATTTTAATTTTAAGTATAGCACTGAGGCCGTTTCGACCCTTAGCTAGTAGAAGCCCTTGAATATACTTTTATCTTTTTCTACTATTTATCAAAAGAATTGTTTCTTTTGAAAGAAAGAATTCTAGCGGACAGTAAAGTATGAGATTTTGTAACTATTTTCACTGTCCAATAAAAGGATTTATCCCTATCAAACTTTTGCTTGTTGGTCATAGAAAAGTAGTGTAGTCATCCAAAATACCTACGTCGTATGTTGAACCTTATCGAACCATCGGAGAACCTTAGCGACCAATTCAACCGGGATCCAAGCAACCTATTCAACCGGGATCCAAGCATCCTATTCAATTGGGCCCCTAGTGAGCAATTCCAACGTCCCCCTAACCTATCCACCGGAGGAACATATTAACCAATGCAATTGGGACCCAATTCAGCGTCCAGTTCCAACTCAGCGACCCAATTCAGTGTCCAATAACCAATTCAGCATCCAATTCAATCTGGCCCCCCAACCTAACCACCCGATGACCCTTGCAAGTATTTCCAATGAGGCTCCCTTCGCCTCTAACCTAACCACCGCAGGACTCTAGCAACTAATTCAACCGGGACCTATGCATCCAATTCAACTGGTACCCCCTAGCGAGCAATTCCAATGGAGGGCCCTAACCTAACCACCGGAGGACCGTAGCAGCCAATTCAACGGGCATCCAAGCATCCAATTTAATCGGGTTCCCTAGCAAATATTTTAACGAGCTCCCCGCCTAACCTAACCACCAGAGGACCCTAGCAACCAATTCAACCGGGACCCTGGTGTCCAAATCAAACGGGGGCTCCTTAGCGAGCAATTTTATTGGAGGGGCCTAACCTAACCATCGGAGGACCCTAGCAAGAAATTCAACCGGGGCTCAAGTATTGTTCACGGAACTTGTTGCGTTCTAATTTTTTGTTCGTGGAACTTCTTACATGCTGATTTTGATTCGTGAAACTTGTTACATGTGGATTTTTCTCTTCCTGAAACTTGTACATTGTTTTTTTCCTCTTGAACATGATTTTCTTCGTTCTTGCGTTCAGGAAATTCTTGCGTTCTGATTTTTTTTGTTCATGGAACTTGTTCCGTGCTGATTTTTTTGTTCATGAAACTTGTTATATGTTGATTTTTCTCTTCGTGAAATTTATACATTGATTTCTTATCCCCATGAAATGGATTTTTTTTTCAAGGAACTTATTGCGTGGTGGTTTTTTGTTTATGAAACTTGTCGAATGTTGTTTTTTCTCTTTGTGAAACTCATCCATTGATTTATCTCCTTGCGAAACTGATTTTGTTATTGTACTTATTGCGTGTTGATTTTTGTTCGCGGAACTTGCATTCTGATTTTTGTCCGTGAAACTTATTGCATGTTTTTTTTCTTCGTGTAATTTGTACATTGATTTGTCTCCTCATGAAACTGATTTTGTTCATGCAATTTGTTGTGTGTTCTTTTTTTTGTTCATGGAACTTGTTACGTGCTGATTTTTGTTCGTGAAACTTGCTACGCGTTGATTTTTTTTCTTTGTGAAAATTGTACGTTGATTTTTCTCCTCGCGAAACTAATTTGGTAATGGAACTCAGTGCGTGCTGATTTTTGTATGTGGGACTTGTTGCGTGCTGATTTTTTTTTGTTTGTGAATATTGTTGCATGTTGTTTTTTACTATTCGTGAAATTTGTTCAATGATTTTTCTCCTCATGAAACTGATTTCGTTCATGGAACTTGTTAAGTGCTGATTTTCGTTCGTGGAAATTAGAGTGTGCTGATGTTTGTCCGTGAAACGTTGATTTTTCTCTTCGTGAAAATTGTACATTAATTTTTCTCCTCGTGAAACTGATTTTTTCATGGAACTTGTTGCATTCTGATTTTTTTTGCTTATGGAACTTTTAAATGTTGATTTTTTCTCTTCATTAAACTTATGCTTTTCTTTCTTGTCCACATGAAATTGATTTTGTTCAAGGAACCTGTCCCGTGCTGATTTTTTGTTCATGATACTTGTTGCATGTTGTTTTTTCTCTTCGTGAAACTCGTACATTGATTTTTCTCATCGTGAAACTGATTTTGTTCATGGAACTTATTGCTCGCTGATTTTGGTTCGTGCAACTTGTTGCATGCTGATTTTTTTCCGTGAAACTTGTTGCATGTTGTTATTTTTTCTCTTCGTTAAACTTGTACATCGATCTTTCTCCTCGTGAAACTGATTTTGTTCATGGAATTTGTTGCCTGCTGTTTTTTTTTGTTCGTGGAACTTGTTACCTGCTGATTTTTGTTCGTGAAACTTATTACATGTTGATTTTTTCTTCGTGAAAATTTTATATTGATTTTTCTCCTGTCGAAACTATTTTTATTAATGGAACTTAATGCGTGCTGATTTTGTTTATGGAACTTGTTGCTTGCTGTTTTTATTTGTTTGTGAAACTTGTTGCATCTTGTTTTTTACTCTTTGTGAAAATTGTCTATTGATTTTTTTGCTCATGAAGCTGATTTCATTCATGGAACTTGTCAAGTGTTGATTTTTGTTCGTGGAACATGCAACATGTTTTACGAACAAAAATCAGCATGCAGCAAGTTCCACGAACAAAATAAGTATGCAATAAATTCCATGAATTAAATCAGTTTCACGAGGAAGAACAATCAATGTACAATTTTTGCCAGGAGTAATATCAACATGCGGCAAGTTTTACGAGCAAAAAAATATCGGCAGGCAACACTTCCACGAGAAAAAAAAAATCAGCATGTAATAAATTCCAGGAGTAAAATCAATTTCGCTTGACGAAAAAATAATGTGCTAGTTTCACTTAGAGATTAATCAATATGCTACAAGTTTCACGAGAAAAAATCAGCACTCAAAAAGTTCCAAGAATATCAATCAGCACGCAACAAGTTCCATGAGCAAAATTAATTTCGCGAGTAGAAAAATTAATGTACGAGTTTCACGGAGAGAAAAATCTACATGCGAAAAGTTTCACGGGCAAAAATCGGCACTCAACAAGTTCTACAAACATAAATGAGCACGCGAGAAGTTCCATGAAGAAAATCAGTTTCACGATGAGAAAAATCAATATATAAGTTTCACGAAGAGAAAAATCAACATTTAACAAGTTACACGGCCAAAAATCAGCACGCGACAAGTTCCATGAAGAAATCAGTTTCACGAGGAGAAAAATCAATGTACAGGTTTTACAAAGAGAAAAATCAACATGTAACGTGTTTCACGGACATAAATCAGCATGTAACAAGTTCCACGAACAAAAAATCAGCACGCAACAAGTTCCTTGATTAAAATCAGTTTCACGACGGAAAAAAAATATTGTAAAAGATTCGCGAAGAGAAAAATCAACATGCAACAAGTTCCGCGAAACAAAATTTAAGCATGCAATAATTTCCATGAATAAAATCAGTTTCTCGACGAGAATAAAAAAATCAATGTACATGTTTAACGAAGAGAAAAAACAACACGCAGCAAGTGTCACGAACAAAAAATAAGCATGCAACAAGTTCCAAGAATAGAAATCAACAGACAACAAGTTCCGTGAATGAAATCAGTCTCACGAAGAGAAAAACCAACATGCAACAAGTTTTACGAACAAAAATCAGCACTCAATAATTTCCACGAACATAAATCAGGACGCAACAACTTCCATGAACAAAATCAGTTTCGCGAGGAGAAAAACAATCAACGTACAAGTTTCACGAAGAGAAAAACAACATGCAACAAGCTTCGCGAACAAAAATCGACACGTAACAAGTTCCATGAATAAAATCAGTTCTGTGACGAGAATAAAAAATCAATGTACATGTTTCACGAAGAGAAAAATCAACATATAACAAGTTTCACTAATAAAAATTAGCGCGTAACGAGTTCCACAAAAAAATCAGCACGCATCAAGTTCCTTGAAGAAAATCAGCATCTTGAGGAGAAAAATCAATGTACAAGTTTCACAATGAAAAAAGTCAACATATAACAAGTTTCACAAACAAAAATAGCACTCAACAAGTTCCACGAACGAAAAAAAAACAGCATGCAACAAGTTCCATGAAAAAAATAATTAGTTTCACGAGGAGAAAAATCAATGTACATCAGCACTTACATGTTCCATGTTCCATTACAAGTTTCACAATGAAAAAAATCAACATGTAACAAGTTTCACAAACAAAATGTAGCACTCAACAAGTTCCACGAACGAAAAAAAACAGCAAGCAACAAGTTTTATGAAAAAAATCAGTTTCATGAGGAGAAAAATCAATGTACAAGTTTCACGAAGAGTAAAAATCAACATGGAACCATTTTCGAGAAAAAAAGGTCAGCACGCATCAAGTTCCATTAACAAAGTTAGTTTCGCGAGGAGAAAAATCAATGTATAATTTTCACGAAGAAAAAAAAAATCAATATGTAAAAAGTTTAATGAATAAAAGTCAGCATGTAACAAGATAACGAAAAAAAAAAACAGCTCGCAACAAATTTCATGAACAAAATCAGTTTCATGTGGAGAAAAATCAGTGTACAAGTTTCACGAAGAGAAAAAACAACATGCAACAAGTTTCAAAGACAAAAATTAGCATGCAATAAGTTCCACGAACAAAAATCGGCACGCAATAAGTTCCATGATCAAAATCCGTTTCGCGAGGGGAAAATCAATGTACGAATTTTACGAAGAGAAAAACAACATGCAATAAGTTTCATGAACAAAAAATCAGCACGCAACGAGTTCCTTGAAGAAAATCAATTTCATGTGGATAAGAAATCAATGTATAAGTTTCACGAAGAGACAAATCAACATGTAACAAGTTCCACGGACAAACATCAGCACGCTGCAAGTACCACGAACAGAAAAAAATCAGGACGCAAAAAATTCCATGAACAAAATCAGTTTCATAAGGAGAAAAATCCATGTACAAGTTTCACGAAGAGAAAAAACAACATGTAACAAGTTTCACAGACAAAAATCAGCATGCAACAATTTCCACGAACAAAAATTAGCACACAATAAGTTCCATGAACAAAATCAGTTTGGCGAGGAAAAAAATCAATGTACGAATTTCACGAAGAGAAAAACAACATGCAATAAGTTTCATGAACAAAAAATCAGCACGCGACGAGTTCCTTGAAGAAAATCTATTTCATGTGGATAAGAAATCAATGTATAAGCTTCACGGAGAGAAAAATCAACATGCAACAAGTTTCACGTACAAACATCAGCACGCTGCAAGTACTACGAACAGAAAAAAATCAGCACGTAACAAATTCCATGAACAAAATCCGTTTCATAAGGAGAAAAATCCATGTACAAGTTTCACGAAGAGAAAAAACAACATGTAACAAGTTTCACGACAAAAATCAGCATGCAACAATTTCCACGAACAAATATTAGCATGCAATAAGTTCCTTGAACAAAATCAGTTTTGCGAGGAGGTTTTGCGAATTTCACGAAGAGAAAAACAACATGCAATAAGTTTCATGAACAAAAAATCAGCGCGCAACGAGTTCCTTGAAGAAAATCAATTTCATGTGGATAAGAAATCAATGTATAAGCTTCACGAAGAGAAAAATCAACATGCAACAAGTTTCACGGACAAACATCAGCACGTTGTTAGTACCACGAACAGAAAAAAAATCAGCACGCAACACATTCCATGAACAAAATCAGTTTTATAAGGAGAAAAATCCATGTACAAGTTTCACGAAGAGAAAAAAAAACAACATGTAACAGGTTTCACGGACAAAAATCAGCATGCAACAATTTCCACGAACAAAAATTAGCACGCAATAAGTTCCATGAACAAAATCAGTTTCGCGAGGAGAAAAATCAATGTACGAGTTTCACGAAGAGATAAAACAACATGCAGCAAGTTTCATGAACAAAACTTCAGCACGCAACAAGTTCCTGGAAAAAAATCAATTTCATGTGGATAAGAAATCTATGTAGAAGTTCCACGAAGAGAAAAATCAACATGTAACAAGTTTCATGAACAAAAAAAAAATCAGCACGCAACAAATTCCAGGAACAAAAAAATCAGAACGGAAGAAGTTCCATGAAGAAATCAGACTCACGAGGAGAAAATCAATGTACAAGTTTCACGACCAAAAATCAGCATGCAAGAAGTTCCACGAACAAAAAATCAGCACGCAACAATTTCCATGAACAATACTTGGGCCCTGGTTGAATTTCATGCTAGGGTCCTCCGATGGTTAGGCCCCTCCGTTGGAATCGCTTGATGGGGTCCCCCGATGTTTAGGTTAGGGGGGGGGGGGCTCGTTGAAAATGCAAGCTAGAGGGCCCAGTTGAATTGGATGCTTGGATCCCGGTTGAATTGGCTGCTAGGGTCCTCCGGTGGTTAGGTTAGGGCCCTCCGTTGGAATGGCCCGCTAGAGGATCCCGGATGAATTGGATGCATGGGTCAGAATTGAATTAGTTGCTAGGATCCTCCGGTGGTTAGGCTAGAGGGTGGGGGGGGGGGTCCTCGTCGGAAATGCTCGCTAGGGGTCTGGTTGTATTGGATGCTTGGGTTCTGGATGAATTGCTTGCTAGGGTCCTCCGGTGGTTAGGTTAGGGGGCCCGTCGGAATTGTTCGCCTGGGGTTCGGTTGAATTGGACGCTTGGGTCCCGGTTGAATTGGTTGCTTAGGTCCTCCGGTGGTTAGGTTGGGGGGGGGTGGAATTGCTCGCTAGGGCCCCAGTTGAATTGGGTGCTTGGGTCCCGGTTGAATTGGTTGCTAGTCTCCTCCGATGGTTAGGTTAGGGCCCCATATTGGAATTGCATTCTAGGGGGCTCCGGTTGAATTGTATGAAGGGGCCCTATTAAATTGCTTGCTAGGGTCCTCCAGTGTATAAGTTAGGGGGGTCCCGTTGGAGTTGCTTGTTAGGGTCGGGTGTCTTGATGTCCCCCGCCTCCCCCACTAGTGCCACTTGAAGGTTTTCCTCACATCCTTTGGTTTTTGAAGTATAACAAGCAAGGAAATCTCGAAAAACGTCTTGGAATGTCTAGACAGATTTTGAAGAAAACATCTTGAAATGCCTTGAAACGTCTTGAAACTTCTTGTCGGTGAAATTGCTTGCTAGGGGTTCCGTTAGGACTTCTTACTAGGGTCCTCCGACGGTTAGGCTAAGAGCTTTCGTTTGAATTACTCTCTAGGGCTCTGGGTGATTGAGTCCTGATTGAATTGCCTGCTAGGACCTCCCCCATCTTTCTTTAATTTACGGAAGTTTTTGTTTATATTTCATCCTTTTATGAGCCTTTTCAAGTTTTGTTTTTTCTATTTGCATAGTTCTGTCTCAAAAACGCTGTATTTCGTTAAAGGCTCTCGGAAATACCTCAAAAGTGCCTAAAAATTTTGCTCTAATCTCAACCTCCTCCTTTGGAATTGCTTGCTTGGACCCCCCTCCCCATCTCTCTAATTTACGCACGTTTTTGTTTATATTTCATCCTTTTATAAGCCTTTTCATGTTTTGTTTTATCCATTTGCATAATCCTGTCTCAAAAACGCTGTATTTCATTAAAGGCTCTTGGAAATACCTCAGTAGACCCTAAAAATTTAGCTCTAATTAATATCAACCCCCTCCTCTGAAATTGCTTGCTTGGATCCCCCCCCCCCAATCTTCTTTTAATATACGCCTGTTTTTGTTTATATTTTATCGTATGTTAGGTTTTTTCATGTTTTGATTTTACGTTTGTATTTCTTATCTCAAAAGATGCCTTGAAACGTCTTGAAACTTCTTGTCGGTGAAATTGCTTTGCTAGGGGTCCCGTTGGAATTGCTCGCTAGTGTCTTCTGATGGTTAGGTTAGGACCCTCCGTTGGAATTACTCGCTTGGGTCCTGGTGGAATTGGGTGATTGGGTCCTGATTGAATTGCCTGCTAGGACCTCCCCCCATCTTTATTTAATTTACGGATGTTTTTTTTTACATTTCATGCTTTAAAAGCCTTTTCATGTTTTGTTTTTTCTGTTTGCCTAGTTCTGTCTGAAAAACTCTGTATTTCGTTACAGGCTCTCGGAAATACCTCAATAGTGCCTAAAGATTTAGCTCTAATATCAAATCCCCTCCTCTGGAATTGCTTGCTTGGTCACACCCCCCCCCATCTTTCTTTAATCTACGCATATTTTTGTTTATGTTTCATCCTTTTATAAGCCTTCTTATGTTTTGTTTTTTCCCTTTGCCAGTCCTGTCTCAAAATGCTGTATTTCATTAAAGGCTCTCGGAAATACCTCAATAGTGCCTAAAAATTTAGCTCTAATATCAAGCCCCTCCTCTGGAATTGCTTGCTTTGACCCCCTCCCCCGATTTTTATTTAATTTACGCATATTTTTATATTTTATCGTGTGTCAGGTTTTTTCATGTTTTGATTTTACGTTTGCATTGTCTTGTCTCAGTAAACACTATATTTTCGGTAAGGGCTCTCGGAAATACCTCAATAGTGCCGAAAATTTACCTCTGATAACACCCCCTCCTCTGGAATTGCCTGCTAGGAGCCCCCTATCTTTCTTTAATTTACGCATGTTTTTTTTTATATTTCATCCTTTTATAAGCCCTTTCATCTTCTGTTTTTTTTTCATTTGCATAGTCCTGTCTCAAAAACGCTGTATTTCGTTTAAGGCTCTCCGAAATACCTCAATAGAGCCTAAAATTTTTTCTCTAATATCAACCCAACCTGGAATTGTCTACTAGGACCCATACCTTTCTTTAATTAGCGATTGTTTTTTGTTTATATTTTATCCTATTTAAGGTTTTTTTCACGTTTTGTTTTTCCCATTTGCATAGTCTTGTCTCAAAAATGCTGCATTTTCATAATTTCTGTAATTACACATTTGCCTTGCAAGCAGTAACTTAAAATAAGTACAACGCTTTTAAGAAAATAAACAGAATGCGAATACATAGTTTGACGATTACTTTGCATACATAGAACTTATTTTCAGAATGTCTCTAATTACACATTTGCCTTGGAAACAATAATTTCTAGAAATAGATTTTCCCCTCTGCACGTCAGTAAGTAATCAGGTATTACTCCGAAACTAACATAATTTATTCATGGTTTATTGATTCACGAAGGGGACTAGATTTCTAAGAAATTGATTACATAATCGAAGGGGAACTAGATTTCTGGGAAATTGATTTGCATAATCGACGGGGAATTATCGATCCGCTAACGGGGCAGAATCACATGTATCTTTCTAGGCCAATCAGGGAGTTACGTAAGGTTTCCCTTACATCACAATTCACCCTTGAGATTTTGTTTATAATGGACATGCGTTGAGGTTAAATTATCATACAGTCTCAAGGCATCATGGAGATAACACTAAATATTGATGAGTTGGAAGCTTTAGCTACAAAGATTTATAATGTGAGTTCTGTTCAGTAAATTTTCTTAGGTTATTTCCAAATAAAATCATTTTTATAGTCCCCCTCCAGGCTATTCAAATTCATGGTACCCCCTCCCCCCCAATACTAACTCCACTCTGCGATGTTTATAGTCGTTAGAAAGCGTAAAATATGCTCTGTTTTATCATGTAAACCCCCTACTGTTTACGACTTTAATTCTTTCATTGGAAATAATTCTCTTTTTCGATAAATATATGCAATTTTCATGCTTCCCAAAACTTTACTTTATGGATTTTTGAATACCCCAACACCAAGCAATACTTTCAAAGGCTTTATTATATCTTTTCAGAACAAGTTCTTTTCTGAATGTCCCTCCTAAACCAATTTTACAAGTTGAAGTACTCATCCTTTTCACCCACAACTTTACTTTACGACTTTTTTACATACCCCGACACCAAGCAATACTTTCAAAAGACTTTTTTATATCTTTTCAGAACAAATTCTTTTCTTAATGTTCCTCCTAAACCAATTTTACAAGTTAAAGTACTCATCCTTTTCACCCACACCTTTACTTTACGACTTTTTGAATACCCCAACGCCAAGCTATACTTTCAAAAGGCTTTTATATCTTTTCAGAACAAGTTCCTTTCTTAATGTCCCTCCTAGACCAATTTTACAACTTGAAGTACTCATCCTTTTCACCCACAACTTTACTTTATGGCCTTTTGCACACCCCAACACTAAGCAATACTTTTCAAAAGGCTTTATTATATCTTTTCAAAACAAATTCTTTACGTAATGTCCCTCCTAAACCAATTTTACAAGTTGAAGTACTCATCCTTTTCACCACAACTTTACTTTACGACTTTTTTACCTACCCCAACATCAAGCAATACTTTTCAAAGGTTTTGTTATATCTTTTCAGAACAAGTTCTTTTCTTAAAATCCTTCCTAAGTTACTCATCTTTTTCACCCACAACTTTACTTTTCAGTTCCGATTTTTCTCAAAGAGATGAAAAAAATTTAAAGTTCTGTTCCAAATTTTTCCGTAGAAGATAGGAAAAGTTATACTTTGATCGTGAATATTCGTCATTAAGATAAGGAACTCCACTTTAATTCTGAGTTTTCTCGAAGAAGTGCAAAATGTTCAAGTGCTCTTCTGAATTTTCTTAAAGAAGAGAAAAAAAGTTAGCTCAATTCTTAATTTTACCAATGAAAATGAAAAAAAGCTTCCATTTCAGTTCTTAATTTCTCAAAGACATAAAAAATTTAAAATTCTGTTCTAAATTTTTCCTTAGAAGATAGGAAAAGTTATACTATGATTGTGAATATTCGCCATGAAGATAAAAAGTTTCACTTTAATTTTAAATTTTCTTAAATTCAGTTCCGATTTTTCTCAGAGATGAAAAAATTTAAAGTTCTGTTCCAAATTTTTCATAGAAGATAGAAAAAGTTATACATTGATCGTGAATATTCCCCATGAAGATAAGGAGCTCCACTTTAATTGAGTTTTCTCGAAGAAGTACAAAATGTTCAAGTTCTCTTCTGAATTTTCTTAAAGACGAGAAAAAAAAGTTAGCTCAATTCTGAAATTTACCAAAGAAAATAAAAAAAGCTTCCACTTCAGTTCTTAATTTCTCAAAGACATAAAAAATTTAAAGTTCAGTTCTAAATTTTTCCGTAGAAGATAGAAAAAGTTATACTATGATTGTGCGCTCATGACAAGCTAACCTAACCTAACTTAAACATGGAGTATGTTTCTATTTATTTATTAATATTTATTTATACCTAACCTAACTTATAGTTTTGGAGGTTAGTACATCATTGAAAAATTTAGAATTAAAGTGGAACTTTTTATCTTCATGGTGAATATTCACGATCAAAGTATAACTTTTTTCTATCTTCTACGAAAAATTTGGAACAGAACTTTAAATTTTTTCATCTCTTTTAAAAAAATCGGAACTGAAATTAAGAAAATTTAGAATTAAAGTGAAAATTTTTATCTTCATGGAAAATAATCATAATCATAGTATAACTTTTCCTATCTTCTACGGAAAAATTTAGAACTGAACTTTTTATTTTTTATGTCTTTGAGAAATTAAGAACTGTAGTGGAACATTTTCATTGGTAAATTTCAGAATTGAGCTAACTTTTTTTCTCTTCTTTAAGAAAATTCAGAAGAGAACTTGAACATTTTGCACTTCTTCGAGAAAACTCAGAATTAAAGTGGAGCTCCTTATCTTCATGGTGAATATTCACGATCAAAGTATAACTTTTCTATCTTCTACTAAAATTTGGAGGAGAACTTTAAATTTATGTCTTTGGGGAAAAATCTGAACTGAAGTGGAACGTTGCTTGATGTTGTGATGTGCAGAAATGTTGTAAAGTAAAGTTGTGGGTGAAAAAGACGGTTACTTCAAGTAGTAAAATTGGTTTGTGAAGGTGAAAAATTTGGAACAGACATTTTAAATTTTTTCATCTCTTTAAGAAAAATCGGAACTGAATTTAAGAAAATTTAGAAATAAAGTGAAACTTTTTATCTTTATGGAAAATGATCACAATCATAGTATAACTTTTCCTATCTTCTATTTAAAAATTTAGAACAGAACTTTAAATTTTTTATGTCTTTGAGAAATTAAGAACTGAAGTGGAAGCTTTTTTCATTTTCATTGGTAAAATTCAGAATTGAGCTAACTTTTTTCTCTTCTTTAAGAAAATTCAGAAGAGAACTTGAACATTTTAAACTTCGTCGAGAGAACTCAGAATTAAAGTGGAGCTCCTTATCTTCATGGCAAATATTCACGATCAAAGTATAACTTTTTCTATCTTCTACGAAAAATTTTGAACAGAACTTTAAATTTTTCATCTCTTTGAGAAAAATCGGAATTTAAGAAAATTTAGAATTAAAGTGAAACTTTTTATCTTCATGGAAAATAATCACAATCATAGTAAAACTTTTCCTATCTTCTACGGAAAAATTTAGAACAGAACTTTAAATTTTTTTATGTCTGAGAGAAATTAAGAACTGAAATGGAAGCTTTTTCATTTTCATTGGTAAAATTCAGAATTAAGCTAACTTTTTTTCTCTTCTTTAGGGAAATTCAGAAGAGCACTTGAACATTTGCACTTCTTCGAGAAAACTCAGAATTAAAGTGAAACTTTCTATCTTCATGGAAAATAGTCACAATCATAGTATAACTTTTCCTATCTTCTACGGAAAAATTTGGAACAGAACTTTAAATTTTTTCATCTCTTTGAGAAAAATCGGAACTGAATTTAAGAAAACTTAGAATTAAAGTGAAACTTTTTATCTTCATGGAAAATATTCACAATCATGGTGTAACTTTTCATATCTTCTACGGAAAAATTTAGAACTGACCTTTAAATTTTTTGTCTTTGAGAAATTAAGAACTGATATGGAAGTTTTTTTCATTTTCATTGGTAAAATTCAGAATTGAGCTAACTTTTTTTTTCTCTTATTTAAGAAAATTCAGAAGAGCGCTTGAACATTTTGCACTTCTTCGAGAAAACTCAGAATTAAAGTGGAGCTCCTTATCTTCATGGCAAATATTCACGATCAAAGTATAACTTTTTCTATCTTCTATGAAAAATTTGGAACAGAACTTTAAATTTTTTCATCTCATTGAGAAAAATGACGGTCAAGCGGAGGTCTTGACCGAAATATTTGCATAATTTTTCAATTTTTTCACAGGATGTTAATTGTCCTCGTATACTTCCTTTCTTTGCTATTTTTTGTTTTATCATGATTAGCCAGTGTGGTCTCAGAAATTATTTATTGAGGAAAATCGGAACTGAATTTAAGAAAATTTAGAATTAAAGTGAAACTTTTTATCTTCATGGCGAATATTCACAATCAAAGTATAACTTTTTCTATCTTCTACGGAAAAATTTAGAACTGAACTTTAAATTTTTTTTATGTCTTTGAGAAAATTAAGAACTGAAGTGGAAGCTTTTTTCGTTTTCATTGGTAAAATTCACAATTGAGCTATCACAATTGAACATTTTCGAGAAAACTCAGAATTAAAGTGGAGTTCCTTATCTTCATGACTAATATTCACGATCAAAGTATAACTTTTCCTATCTTCTACGGAGAAATTTGGAACAGAACTTTAAATTTTTGCATCTCTTTGAGAAAAATCGGAACTGAAAAGTAAAGTTGTGGGTGAAAAAGATGAGTACTTCAAGTTGTAAAATTGGTTTATGAAGGATATTAAGAAAAGAACTTGTTCTGAAAAGATATAATAAAGCCTTTTGAAAAGTATTGCTAGATGTTGGGGTATGTAAACCAGTTTAAATTACAAGATTAAAATTATTCCTCAGATACAATAAATATATTTACAGTTTATAATTTTTTCGATGCTGAACTAAAACTAAAATTAAATAAAAATTGATTTTTTCAATCTTTACATTATGTCAGTCATTACGTCATATCTGGTTATTAAGCATTCAGAAAAATATTAGTTGTTTTTTCATTTTCCTATAAAATTTACAATTATGTTCCAAAATTGCAAAAATATTCAGGAAAACAGTCAGTGTTTCTCTTTTTTTTCAGTCTTAAAAAATTCGAAAGAAAACTAAAAAACAAAACACAAAGAAAAGGAACTGCGATACTTGCATTTGATACCGTCTTACACTAAGTTTTTACAGAACAAATGAGACTATTATTGTATTTAGTTTTTACTATAAATGTTGTGATTGCCCACTTTGATCAAACAAAATTAAGAGTTATGTGTAAAAAAAGAAGGAAAATCATGTTCTGTTGAAAAACCAGGAGGAATATATTCATGTCATTGTTTCATCCATTATAACATAACAAAGACACACAAAGAAGCCTCTGAGCATTGTAAGGAACATGGTCCAGGTTCTCTTATAGATGAAAGTTCTATACATTTGTTATTAAATTACACATATCATTTGTTCATGAGAACATCACGGAAGAATGACGCAGAACTACTCAAAAAATTTCCGCAGGAGAACAAAATTCTTTGGCTTAAAGATCAAGACTTAAAACAACCATCTAATTGTATGTCAGCGGAATGTTATAACCAGCGGAATGTTGAATATTTCAAAATTGCCAGACAGAAATTATGGCCAGAATTCGTTCGTTCAACATCTTGCGATGTGAAATCAATAAAGTGCAACTCCAAACATTGATTTGCCTGTGTTTTACAACTGGGAGAGGAAAAGATAGGGGAAAAAATTAAAATATGTGACAATAATAAGTTAAATAGGTTGAGAATTAAACCTTCTCCTGTGATTACTCCTCCTAGAAGGAGTAGTCCTTCTATTCCTTCTACTGCTTCTTCGACTAGTCCTGCAACTACTCTGACTTCTATTGCTCCAACTACTGCTACTGCTACTACTGCTGCTGCTACCACTACTTCAGCTACCCCGTCAACAACTACACTTCCTACTACAACTACTAGTGCACCTACTACAACCACTATCACTAGTGCGTCTACTACTACAGCTACCACCACTTTGCTAACACTACTTCACCCATCCCTACTGCTGCATCAACTGCTACACCTGGTACTACAGCTACCACTACAATTTCGAAAGATAGGAAAGTTAAACCCACAGAAAACAAGCCATTCTTGAATATATACAAGAAAATAACAGAATTAGAAACAATTCGAGATTCACTTGATAAAGATATTCTAAGCACATATCCTGAAATGTTAGCTAAAGTAAGAAGAGCTCGACTAGACATACAAAATGCTTTGAGATTCCTTCAAGAATTCCTAATCTCTGGTAACGACCAACGCTTGGAGAAGCAAAACTTGGAGTTCCATTATAAAAAAGCAATTGAATCAATACGTGAATACACGGTACATCGACAAAAGTATAATGAAACACCAAGAAATAATGGCCGTCTTATTATTTTTTTTTATGTTTCAATAATTGCAAGCGTTAATTTTTTACTTTTCTATTTCCTGTTTGAGCAGCGCTTCAATAATAACAAAAGTTTACACTAAGTTCTGTAAAAACTTAGTGTAAGACGGTATCAAATGCAAGTATCGCAGTTCCTTTTCTTTGTGTTTTGTTTTTTAGTTTTCTTTCGAATTTTTTAAGACTGAAAAAATGAGAAACACTGACTGTTTTCCTGAATATTTTTGCAAGTTATACTTTGATCGTGAATATTTGCCATGAAGATAAGGAGCTCCACTTTAATTCTGAGTTTTCTCGAAGAAGTGCAAAATGTTCAAGCGCTCTTCTGAATTTTCTTAAAGAAGAGAAAAAAAGTTAGCTCAATTCTGAATTTTACCAATGAAAATGAAAAAAGCTTCCATTTCAGTTCTTAATTTCTCAAAGACATAAAAAATTTAAAGTTCAGTTCTAAATTTTTCCGTAGAAGATATGAAAAGTTATACTATGATTGTGAATATTTTCCATGAAGAAAAAAGGTTTCACTTTAATTCTAAGTTTTCTTAAATTCAGTTCCGATTTTTCTCAAAGAGATGAAAAAATTTAAAGTTCTGTTCCAAATTTTTCCGTAGAAGATAGGAAAAGTTATACTATGATTGTGACTATTTTCCATGAAGATAGAAAGTTTCACTTTAATTCTGAGTTTTCTCGAAGAAGTGCAAATGTTCAAGTGCTCTTCTGAATTTCCCTAAAGAAGAGAAAAAAAGTTAGCTTAATTCTGAATTTTACCAATGAAAATGAAAAAGCTTCCATTTCAGTTCTTAATTTCTCTCAGACATAAAAAATTTAAAGTTCTGTTCTAAATTTTTTCGTAGAAGATAGGAAAAGTTATAATATGATTGTGACTATTTTCAATGAAGATAAAAAGTTTCACTTTAATTCTAAATTTTCTTAAATTCAGTTCCGTATTTTCTCAAAGCGATGAAAAATTTAAAGTTCTGTTTAAAATATTTCGTAGAAGATAGAAAAAGTTATACTTTGATTGGGAATATTGCCATCAAGATAAGGAACTACACTTTAATTCTGAGTTCTCTCGACGAAGTTTAAAATGTTCAACTTCTCTTCTGAATTTTCTTAAAGAAGAGAAAAAAAGTTAGCTCAATTCTGAAATTTACCAATGAAAATGAAAAAAGCTTCCATTACAGTTCTTAATTTCTCAAAGACATAAAAAATTTAAAGTTCTACTCTAAATTTTTCCGTAGAAGATAGGAAAAGTTATACTATGATTGTGATTATTTTCCACGAAAATAAGAAGTTTCACTTTAATTCTAAATTGTCTTAAATTCAGTTCCGATTTTTCTCAAAGAGATGAAAAATTTAAAGTTCTTTTCCAAATTTTTCGTGGAAGATAGAAAAAGTTATACTTTGATTGTGAATATTCGCCATGAAGATAAGGAGACCCACTTTAATTCTGAGTTCTTTCGACAAAGTGTAAAATGTTCAAGTTCTCCTCTGAATTTTCTTAAAGAAGAGAAAAAAAGTTAGCTCAATTCTGAATTTTACCAATGAAAATGAAAAAAGCTTCCACTTCAGTTCTTAATTTCTCAAAGACATAAAAAATTTAAAGTTCTGTTCTAAATTTTTCCGTAGAAGATGGGAAAAGTTATACAATGATTGTGATTATTTTCCATGAAGATTAAAAGTGTCACTTTAATTCTAAATTTTTTAAAATTCAGTTCCGATTTTTCTCAAAGAGATGAAAAATTTAAAGTTATGTTTCAAATTTTTCATAGAAGATAGAAAAAAATATACTTTGATCGTGAATATTCGCCATGAAGATAAGGAGCTCCACTTTAATTCTGAGTATTCTCGAAGAAGTGTAAAATGTTCAAGTTCTCTTCTGAATTTTCTTAAAGAAGAGAAAGAGTTAGCTCAATTCTGAATTTTACCAATGAAAATGAAAAAAGCTTCCATTTCAGTTCTTAATTTCTCAAAGACATAACAAATTTAAAGTTATGTTCTACATTTTTCCGTAGAAAATAGGAAAAGTTATACTATGATTGTGATTATTTTACATGAAGATAAAAAGTTTCACTTTAATTCCAAATTATCTTAAATTCAATTCTGATTTTTCTCAGAGAGATGAAAAAATTTAAAGTTCTGTTCCAAATTTTTCATAGAAGATAGAAAAAGTTATACATTGACCGTGAATTTTCGCCATGAAGATAAGGAGCTCTACTTTAATTCTGAGTTTTCTCGAAGAATTGCAAAATGTTCAAGTTCTCTTTTGAATTTTCTTAAAGACGAGAAAAAAAATTTAGCTCAATTCTGAAATCTACCAATGAAAATGAAAAAAGCTTCCACTTCAGTTCTTAATTTCTCAAAGACAAAAAATTTAAAGTTCAGTTCTAAATTTTTCGTAGAAGATATGAAAAGTTATACTATGACTGTGATTATTTTCCATGAAGATAAAAAGCTTCACTTTAATTCTAAATTTTCTTAAATTCAGTTCCAATTTTTCTCAAAGAGATGAAAAAATTTTAAGTTCTGTTCCAATTTTTTCATAGAAGATAGAAAAAAGTTATACTTTGATCGTGAATATTCACCATGAAGATAAAGAGCTCCACTTCAATTCTGACTTTTCTCGAAGAAGTGCAAATGTTCAAGTTCTCTTCTGAATTTTCGTAAACAAGAGAAAGAATTAGCTCAATTCTGAAATTTACCAATGAAAATGAAAAAAGCTTCCACTACAGTTTCTAATTTCTCAGACATAAAAAATTTAAAGTTCTGTTCTAAATTTTTCCGTAGAAGATAGGAAAAGTTATACTATGATTGTGATTATTTTCCATGAAGATAAAAAGTTTCACTTTAATTAAAAATTTTCTTAAATTCAGTTCCGATTTTTCTCAAAGAGATGAAAAAATTTAAGGTTCTGTTCCAAATTTTTTCGTTGAAGATAGGAAAATTTATACTTTGATCGTGAATATTCGCCATGAAGATAAGGAGCTCCACTTTAATTCTGAGTATTCTCGAAGAAGTGTAAAATGTTCAAGTTCTCTTCTGAATTTTCTTAAAGAAGAGAAAGAGTTAGCTCAATTCTGAATTTTACCAATGAAAATGAAAAAAGCTTCCATTTCAGTTCTTAATTTCTCAAAGACATAACAAATTTAAAGTTATGTTCTAAATTTTTCCATAGAAGATAGGGAAAGTTATACTACGAGTATGATTGTGATTATTTTCCATAAAGATAAAAAGTTTCACTTTAATTCTAAATTTTCTTAAATTCAGTTCCAATTTTTCTCAAAGAGATGAAAAAATTTTAAAGTTCTGTTCCAAATTTTTCACCTTCACAAACCAATTTTACAACTTGAAGTACTCATCCTTTTCACCCACAACTTTACTTTACAACTTTTTTGCACACCACAACATCAAGCAAGGTCCCACTTCAGTTCAGATTTTCCCCCAAAGACATAAATTTAAAGTTCTCCTCCAAATTTTATTAGAAGATAGAAAAGTTATACTTTGATCATGAATATTCACCATGAAGATAAGGAGCTCCACTTTAATTCTGAGCTTTCTCGAAGAATTGCAAAATGTTCAAGTTCTCCTCTGAATTTTCTTAAAGAAGAGAAAAAAAGTTAGCTCAATTCTGAAATTTACCAATGAAAATGAAAAAAGGCTTCCACTACAGTTCTTAATTTCTCAAAGACATAAAAAATAAAAAGTTCAGTTCTAAATTTTTCCGTAGAAGATAGGAAAAGTTATACTATGATTATGATTATTTTCCATGAAGATAAAAAGTTTCACTTTAATTCTAAATTTTCTTAATTTCAGTTCCGATTTTTCTCAAAGAGATGAAAAAATTTAAAGTTCTGTTCCAAATTTTTCGTAGAAGATAGAAAAAAGTTATACTTTGATCGTGCATATTCGCTATGAAGATAAAAAGTTCCACTTTAATTCGAAATTTTCTCAATGAAGTACTAACCTCCAAAACTATAAGTTAGGTTAGGTATAAATAAATATTAATAAATAAATAGAAACATTCTCCATGTTTAAGTTAGGTTAGGTTAGCTTGTCATGAGCGCACAATCATACTATAACTTTTTATATCTTCTACGGAAAAATTTAGAACTGAACTTTAAATTTTTTATGTCTTTGAGAAATTAAGAACTGAAGTGGAAGCTTTTTTTTATTTTCATTGGTAAATTTCAGAATTGAGCTAAATTTTTTTTCTCGTCTTTAAGAAAATTTAGAAGAGAACTTGAACATTTTGTACTTCTTCGAGAAAACTCAGAATTAAAGTGGAGCTCCTTATCTTCATGGGGAATATTCACGATCAATGTATAACTTTTTCTATCTTCTATGAAAAATTTGGAACAGAACTTTAAATTTTTTCATCTCTGAGAAAAATCGGAACTGAATTTAGGAAAATTTTAAATTAAAGTGAAACTTTTTATCTTCATGGCGAATATTCACGATCAAAGTATAACTTTTCCTATCTTCTACGGAAAAATTTAGAACTGAACTTTAAATTTTTTATGTCTTTGAGAAATTAAGAACTGAAATGGAAGCTTTTTTTTATTTTCATTGTCAAAATTCCGAATTGAGCTAACTTTTTTTCTTTTCTTTAATAAAATTCAGAAGAGCACTTGAACATTTTGTACTTCTTCGAGAATACTCAGAATTAAAGTGGAGTTCCTTATCTTCATGACGAAAATTCACGATCAAAGTATAACTTTTCCTTTCTTCTACGGAAAAATTTGGAACAGAACTTTAAATTTTTTCATCTCTGAGAAAAATCGGAACTGAAAAGTAAAGTTGTGGGTGAAAAAGATGAGTAACTTAGGAAGGATTTTAAGAAAAGAACTTGTTCTGAAAAGATATAATAAAGCCTTTGAAAAGTATTGCTTCATGTAGGGTTATGCAAAAAGCCGTCAAGTAAAGTTGTGTGTGAAAAAGATGAGTACTTCAAGTTGTAAAATTGGTTTATGAAGGATATTAAGAAAAGAACTTGTTCTGAAAAGATACAATAAAGCCTTTTGAGAAGTATTGTTTGATGTTGGGGTAGGTAAAAAAGTCGTAAAGTAAAGTTGTGGTTAAAAGGATGAGTACTTCAACTTGTAAAATTGGTTTAGGAGGGACATTACGTAAAGAATTTGTCTGAAAAGATATAATAAAGCCTTTTGAAAACTATTGCTTAGTGTTGGGGTGTGAAAAAGGCCATAAAGTAAAGTTGTGGGTGAAAAGGATGAGTCCTTCAAGTTGTAAAATTGGTCTAGGAGGGACATTAAGAAAGGAACTTGTTCTGAAAAGATATAATAAAGCCTTTTGAAAGTATTGCTTGGTGTTGGGGTATTCAAAAAGTCGTAAAGTAAAGTTGTGGGTGAAAAGGATGAGTACTTTAAGTTGTAAAATTGGTTTAGGAGGAACATTAAGAAAAGAACTTGTTCTGAAAAGATATAAAAAAGTCTTTTGAAAGTATTGCTTGGTGTCGGGGTATGTAAAAAAGTCATAAAGTAAAATTGTGGGAAAAAATGATGAGTACTTCAACCTATAGAATGGGTTTAAGATGGATATTAAGATAGAAACTTGTTTTGAAAAGAAATAAAAAAGCCTTTTGACAGTATTGCTTGGTGTTAGGGCATTCAAAAGGCAATGAAGTAAAGATGTTTCTGAAAAGGATGAGTATTTCAAGTTGTAAAATGTGTTTAGGGAGGACTTTACGTAAAGAACTTGTTCTGAAAAGATATAATAAAGCCTTTTGAAAGTATTGCTTGGTGTTGGGGTATGTAAAAAAGCCGTAAAGTAAAGTTGTGGGTGAAAAGGATGAGTACTTCAAGTGGTAAAATTGGTTTAGGAATTACATTACGTAAAGAACTTTTTCTGAAAAGATATAATAAAGCCTTTGAAAAGTATTGCTTGGTTTTGGGGTATGCAAAAGCCGTAAAGTAAAGTTGTGGTGAAAAAGATGAGTACTTCAAGTTGTAAAATTGGTTTAGGAAAGACATGACGTAAAGAACTTGTTCTGAAAAGATATAATAGAGCCTTTTTGAAAATTAATGCTTGATGTTGGGGTATGCAAAAAGCCGTAAAGTAAAGCTGTGGTGAAAAAGATGAGTACTTCAAGTTGTAAAATTGGTTTAGGAAAGGACATTACGTAAAGAACTTGTTCTGAAAAGATATAATAAAGCCTTTTGAAAAGTGTTGCTTGATGTTGGGGTGTGCAAAAAGTTGTAAAGTAAAGTTGTGGGTGAAAAAAATGAGTACTTCAACTTGTAAAATAGGTTTAGGAGGGATATTACGTAAAGAACTTGTTCTGAAAAGATATAATAAACCCTTTCGAAAATTATTGCTTGGTGTTGGGGTGTGCAAAAAGTTGTAAAGTAAAGTTGTGGGTGAAAAAGATGAGTACTTCAACTTGTAAAATGGGTTTAAGAGGGATATTAAGAAAGAAACTTGTTCTGAAAAGATATAATAAAGCTTTTTGAAATGTGGGGACCCCTCTGTGTCTCAAGTGCACAAAAAAGTATAAAAAATGGCTCGGGGGCCTTTAGGGGCCCGGGGGCCTTTGGGGGCTCGGGGGGATATTTGGGGCCCGGGGGGCCTTTGGAGACCCGAGGGGCCATTGGGGGTTCGGGGACGTTTGGGAGGCCCGGGGGTATTTGGGGGCCCGGGGGGGATGAGGCTCTTTGGGGTTGGGGTAGGGTGGCCCTTTGGGGTTGGGGTAGGGGGCCCTTTGGGGTTGGGGTAGGGGAGCCCTTTGGGGTTGGGGTAGGGGACCTTACAACACTGTTCAAATGGAAATTTTACCCCAAATCATCTTCTAATTCATCTACTAAAATCATCTTCTAAAATGTCTCAAACTGTTTCGCCCAAATCATCTTCTAAAATGTCTCAAACTGTTTCGCCTAAATCATCTTCTAAAATGTCTCAAACGGTTTCGCCCAAATAATCCCTAAACGTAATTTCTGCTTGTTCCTTTTGTTTTGGCAGCCCTGCGCTGTCACATTTGAAATTCCCAGGAAAAAATTCCCGCGTTAATCTCTTCATCTCTGAGGTATTCTTGGTTACTCTATTAAGGCTTCGATAGAATATTAATTTATCGCTAAGCCTTTTTATCTGAGAAGCCATATTTAAAAAAAAATATCAATTTATCTCTGTCACTAAAGACCGTTTATCCCTCAGACCTAAAGATCAAAGAAGCCATAATGTTTCTTAATTCCCCTTTCGTGGATCAATAATTCCCCTCGATTATGCAAATCCGTTTCTCAGAAATCCAGTTCTCCGCTTTTGTCCTAGATCAATACATTGTTCCCGTCAATGCGCATATGCAAACTTCGCCCCGGAGTCATTACACCTAGAAACAAAAAATAAATCGACCTTGAAAAAGGGGGACATTGACCCCATTAGACTTGATCAATAATCCTTGAATAAATTTAGTATATCTCATATATATTATGGCCTCCCTACTCTCATTCGATTGGAAATCGAGAGTTCTAGTGCCCTTTTCAATAGTCGAAAATGATTGGAGGGCAACTAGCGCCCCCACGCCCATCATTCCCCCAAACACATCCAATCAAAATTTTGAGATAGTTATTTTGTTCAGCGTAGTGGATTTCCAGATAGAAAATATATTTTTGAGGAGGACACTCCCCTACAACCCTCAGGGCAAGAGTTTCAAGTTTTGCCCTGGAGGCTTATAAGGTTTTTATAGAAGGCGTTGTCATAGAAACTTCAAAACAGGCTCATTCGATTGGAAATTCAAAATGCTAGTGCCCTTTTTAATAGTCTAAAGTGATTGAAGTGAAACTAGCCCCCCCCCCCCCACGCCCATCATTTCCCCAAACACATCCAATCAAAATTTTGAGATAGCCAGTTTGTTCAGCGTAGTTGATTTCCCGATAGAAAATATGTTTTTGAGGAGGACACTCACCCTCAACCCTCAGGGCAAGGGTTTTAAGTTATGCCCTGGGGGCATATAAGGTTTTTATGGAAGGCGTTGTCGTAGAAACTTCAAAAGGGGCTCATTCGATTGAAAATCGAGAGTTCTAGTGCCCTTTTTAATAGTCGAAAATAATTGGAGGGCAGCTAGCCCCCCTCACGCCCATCATTCCCCCAAACACATCCAATTAAAATATTGAGATAGCCATTTTGTTCAGCGTAGTCGATTTCCAGATAGAAAATATATATTTGAAGAGGACACTCCCACAACCCTCAGGGCAAGAGTTTTAAGTTATGCCCTGGGGGCATATAAGATTTTTATAGAAGGTGTTGTCGTAGAAACTTAAAAACAGGCTCATTCGATTGGAAATCCAATGGGCTAGTGCCCTTTTTAATAGTCGAAAGTGATTGGAGGGCAACTAGCCCCCCCCCAAAGCCCATCATTTCCCCAAACACATCCAATCAAAATTTTGAGATAGCCATTTTGTTCAGCGCTGTTGATTTCCAGATAGAAAATATGTTTTTGAGGAGGACACTCCCCCTCAACCCTCAGGGCAAGGGTTTTAATTTATGCCCTGGGGGCATATAAGTTTTTTATAGAAGGCGTTGTTGTAGTAACTTTAAAAAAGGCTCATTCGATTGGAAAATTAAAGGGATAGTGCCCCTTTTATAGTCGAAAGTGATTGGACGGCAACTAGCCCCCCCCCCCCCAACATTCCCCCAAACACATTTAGTCAAAATTGTGAGATAGCCATTTTGCTCAGCGTAGTTGATTTCCACATAGAAAATATGTGTTTGAGGAGGACAATCCCCCACATCCCTTAGGGCAAGTGTTTTAAGTTATGCCCTGGGGGCATATAAGGTTTTTATAGAAGGGGTTGTCGTAAAAACTTCAAAAAAGGCTCATTTGATTGGAAATTCAAAGGGCTGGTGCCGTTTTTAATAGTAGAAAGTGAGTGGCGAGCAACGAGCCCCCCCCCCGCCCATCATTCCCCAAAATACATCCAATCAAAATTTTAAGATAGCCATTTGGTTCAGCGTAGTTGATTTTCACGTAGAAAATATGTTTTTGAGGAGGCCACTCCCCCACAACCCTCAAGGCAAGGGTTTTAAGTTATACCCTGGGGGCATATAAGGTTTTTATAGGAGGCGGTGTCGCAAAAGCTTCAAAAAAGAATCATTCCATTGGAAATTCAAAGGGCTAGTGCCCTTTTTAATAGTCGAAAGTGATTTGAGGACTAACCCCCCTCTCACGCCCACCTTTCCCAAACACATCCAATCAAAATTTTGATACAACCATTTTATTAAACGTAGTTTTAATTTCTGGAAATTAGGTCTTTGAGGATGACAACTCCCCCTCATCCCTCAGGGCAAGGGTTGTAATTTAAGGATTCTCCGAATCCTTCCCATTATTTCTTATGGAAGGGTTGCTCGTATAAATTTTAGAGAAGGCTCATTTGACTGAAAAGTGAAAGTTCTTGTTCACTTTTTAAGAGGCACAAGAGATTGGAGGGTAACTAGCCCCCCCCTCCTCCACGCCCTCGATACATCAGATACAAATTTTGAGATATACATTTTGTTAAAATAGTTCAAAGTTCTTATAACAAAAACTCCGGTGTCGACTCAGCCCACCAGGGCCTGGGGGCAGGCGTTTTAAGTTATGCCCTGGGGGCATATAAACAATTAAACAATCATTAAATAAACAATTAATGCAAACAAACATACATAGATATTAATGTAAATTAATAAATAAATTTAGTGCTGATATTAATGTAAGTTAATAAATAAATTTCTGCTTGGTGGAATTTAACGCAGGGGAATTATCAGCAGGAAAAGAAAATGTTCTTTGAGGGGGTAGGAATTTCCCAGGAGTGCTTTTCCAAATGCGAATTATTCAGGGAGGGGACGACTAAACTCATTTGATAATATTCTAAATTTTACATTTGAAAGTAACGGGAATAAAAAATCAACGGAAATGTCAGAGATAGCACTTCAGGTTCCTTTAGACGATTTTGTTCGTGTCTTTTGAAAAAAGACATTTTCAAAAGCTGCTCAATTATGCATGTGAGGGGGAGACTTCCCCCCACCCCTGTTTAAGCTAAGGTTTCAGTTTTCATCTCAAGGCTTAAAAATTAACACACTGCGATAAAAGTATAACTCAAAATAAGATATATTGAATAATGTATGCACATAACACGGAACAATCAATCAAAATTGCATATTATGGGTTGAGGCTCACCCAAATAATGCCCCAGGGGGCTCACCATTCCACAATTTATGAAATCAATCCTGTAATAGCTGAAAATATAAAGTATTTTTGAGTATTTTAACGTCTTCCACAACTCAAACGGTCCAACTTTCTACAGCCCAATGAGTCTGTCTAATGTCCTAAATCAGAAACGGAGGAGATAAGTGAAGTTCCGCCTCGTGTTGGATCAGTCTCCAACCTCCCCCTCCCCCTCTCCTTCTGTCTACGCTAAACTTTTATTCTTTATGCCAAATACGCCGCCCCCACCCCAAAGACTTTAATAAGGTAAAGTTTTGTATGGGAAGAACACATAGTAAATCTAATATAATTATCCAATTATAAGGTTAAAATACATACTCTGTGATAGATGCGAAATTGCTTTGACAAACAAAATCCTATTAAGGTCAATTCCAAACAGTCGTGATCCCTTTGTGTCAGCAAGTGAAATGGTCTAAATACCCTTATTGGAGCTATTTTTTCAATCCATTCATTGTTGTCAATCGCTGTCCACAAGTTATGCAAGCTGTCTATTGTTCATATATAAGGTTCTTATCAAAGAGGTAATGGTATAGACTTTGAAAAAAGCCTCATTTGATTTACATTGAAAGTTCTAGATCCGTTTTTTAAAGTCAAGAATAATCGGACAGTAAGCACCCCCCCCCCATGCCATAAAAACTTGAAACTTTTTGCAATCAAAAACTAACAAAAATTAATTCAAAAAACTTTAAGACAAATAGGTTTTTTAAAGAAAAGTAAAGGCCATTTTAAAATTAAGCTCAGGATATACAAATACATTTTAAAATTCAAAATCAAAACGACCAGAAATTACTATTAAAAATTAAATGAACCCCAAATCGAACAGAAATTAAATAAACAATCATAGCAAAAAACATACAACAAGTAATAATATAAATGAATAAATAGATCTTAAAGCGAGTAATGCTTAGATTGAATATGCAAATCAAGCTTAAAATGAAAAAAAATATTTTGCTTTTAAAGTATAAATGAAACTTAAAACGAACAGAAATTAAATACACAATCAATGCGAACAAACACACAATAAATATTAATTTAAATGAATAAATAAATCTTAAACGAGTAAAATTTAAATTGAATATGCAAATAACGTTTGAATTGAATAAAAATAGATACACACATGAGTTTGGGTATCGCCTCACCGCAGAAGTCTAAAGCCTACCGCGTCATTGGTGCTTTACTGTAAGCGAATCATATTACAAATGTGTTTCTTTTGTACTTAATATTGAAAGTAAATATTAAAATTAAAGTAATATTTTGAATATCATTATGCATCAAATATTCAGTTTAATTTATTAGTTCTTTTCAAGATTGGTCACGACAAATATAGTTTCACTGCAAACAAAATTTGGATACTGCCCCCTTCTTTAACTGTAAAAACCTAAAGCCTTCTGCGTCATTGGCGCTTCACTGAAAACGAATTACTCATATATTACAAATTTATTCTTTTCCAGTTGTTAAAGCATTGAAAATGAAAACAAAAATTACAGTGAAAAATTTTTTTTAACTGATGGATCTTTCAACAATTAATATCATTATGTATCTAATATTCAATTTGATTTTGTATATACTTTAGTAGAATGCTAACTTATACTTCTATGGATGCCCTAGGAAAACATTTTTATGGATGCTCTACACCTTTTCAAAGAGAGTGAGTATCCTCTCACATGGCCTTACACTTCTATGGATGCCCTAGAAAAACATTTCTATGGATGCTTTACACCTTTTCAAAGAGAGTCAGTACTCCCTCACACATTCTCAAGTGCACATTGCAAAAAGCAAGCAAAACCTATAAAGTGATTAAACACGTTTTGAAACTACATGATATTTGCTTGCCTTATGTTCCCTTGGTACCTTTCCAAACAGTGATAAAAAAAATGTCTAGCAACTTCGTTCATCGTGATAGTGTATAAGGTTTGAAACCTACGCCTGAGGCACTACACTTTGACATGCAAATTGCAAAAAAAAAATCGAGCAGTACGAGCAGGGATTCCCCACACAAGTTTGTTTCAACTCCACGTTTTTCAACCAGACTGGTTTTTGAGGCAACATTCGTTTTTTTAGGAAGAATCAGAGAGAGAGTGGAGGTTACCCCATATACGATAACATGATTTGTGATTGGTTACAAATAAAAGGAGTGATTTTTTATTCGTCTTTGAGATTTTGTATATAATGCTCATACCTTACGATTAAATTTTCATAATGATTTAACATACCATGGATAATACATTAAATATTATTGACATTGAAGCTATGGATACATCATTTTACAATGTAAGTTCAGTTTACTAAATTTCTTAATTTATTTCCAAATAAAATCATTTTACCACCCCACTAGGAAATTCAAATTCAGGGGCATAGCCCCCCTCCCCCCAACAATACAAAATCTAAAATATGATGATTATAGTCGCTAGAAAACGTAAAATACGCACTTTTTTCCATTATGTAAACCCACATCTTCCCTCCCCTCTGTTTACAAGTTTAATTCATTACAAAATAGTTCTTTTGTTCAAAATGTCCCTTTCCCATTGTGCATTTAAAATGTGTTGTCTTTTCCGCTCTAAATAAAACCACATGTGTTAAACCTTTTTTACAAGAGGGGCGATTTCAAAACAACATTTGGCATGCACATTATCTGAATTAAGAAAACAAAGGAATGGAAACGTGTAATTCTAAACGCTTTGAAGAAAGAGAGAGATTGTATTCTGGCCTAATTAGACGAGATATTCTATTTTCAAGTGTATTTGATGATTAAGAGGGTTTTATAAAAATAAGAGGTGAAGGAGGGGAGCAATGTATCAATTCTAACACCTTCGTTTTGAGGTGAAAAACAAACTATTTTGTCGCATGGAAAGTAAGGGGAGGGAGGGGGGATTCTTTTTGGAGACACGTATACCCTTTGACAAGAAAACTAATGTGCTCATTCCGACACGCAACACTGAAGTTTAGTGTTTGGTTATCTTTTATTTATATCATATTTATGGCTGACTATTTGTTAGATCTATATTTTAAATCATTGTATTGGATTTGATGCAGCGGGGGGGGGGAGAGGGGGATTCTTTGTGCAGACTAATTTTTTCTTCTGTAAAAAGGGGAATTGTTTTTTCCATACTAAATTTTGTCTTCTTTTTAAGGAGGAGGATTCGTGCATTTAAAATGTGTTGTCTTTTCCGCTCTAAATAAAACCACCTGTGTTAAACCTTTTTTACAAGAGGGGTGATTTCAAAACAACATTTGGCATGCACCTTATCTGAATTAAGAAAACAAAAGAATGGAAACGTGTAATTCTAAACGCTTTGAAGAAAGAGAGATTGTATTCTGGCCTAATTAGACGAGATATTCTATTTTCAAGTGTATTTGATGATTAAGAGGGTTTTATAAAAATAAGAGGTGAAGGAGGGGAGCAATGTATCAATTCTAACACCTTCGTTTTGAGGTGAAAAACAAACTATTTTGTCGCATGGAAAGTAAGGGGAGGGAGGGGAGATTCTTTTTGCAGGCACGTATACCCTTTGACAAGAAAACTAATGTGCTCATTCCGACACGCATCACTGAAGTTTAGTGTTTAGTGTTTAGTGAAGTTTAGTGGTTAGCTTTTAATTATATCATATTTATGGCTGACTATTTTTTAGATCTATATTTTAAATCATTGTATTGGTTTTGATGAAGCGGGGGGGGGGGGAGAGAAGGTAATTCTTTGTGCAGACTAATTTTTTCTTCAGTAAAAAGGGCAATTGTTTTTTCCATACTAAATTTTGTCTTCTTTTTAAGGAGGAGGATTCCTACAATTACTCTCCCCCTCAAAAGAGAGCTAAGGCTAATGGCGTAACTCCAATGCAACAAGTGGAGATAGCTGGCCCATCGGGAGCCATCCATTCCAGACCAGTGCTGCCTGGTTGCCAGGAAGACCCACCCGTGCCAGCCCCTATGCAGCCGGGTAGAAAGCTGAAAAGAGATTGGATGATTGCTCATAACGTTACTGCTGCACAAGATTATGAGGTCACCCCCTATCAAGCATTGCCGGCCCCTTCACAACCAATGTAAGGCGAGAATGATGCGGCCCCTACAGCCCTCAACATGCAAGCTGCAAATCTAAATGTGAGTTTTCAAATATTGTTTCTCGCTAATGTTTCTTTGCCCCAAGTCAATTTGAAGGACTGAGAATTGTACCGCTAGACACAATTCTAGGTTCTAATTTCCGTAATAAAGGCTTTGATAAGAGATGCGAGACTTAATGGTTTCCATTTTATCATTTGCTCTGGAAAATCTTGAAAATAACAGACTACACATTGAAAATAGGCTATTTTTAGGAGATGGCATGATTTTCACTATTTTATTGTGTGTGTGTGTGTGTGAGCGGTGCATGCGCTGCTTATTTTTCTGTCTCCTCGATTATTCATGGAGATATTATAATTATTATTGCAAATTATATAATGAAGTAATAATTTTCAGTATTTTGTTGTGTGTGTGTGTGTGTATGTTTGTTTGAGCAGTGCATGCGCTGCTTATTTTTCTGTCTCCTCGATAATTCATAGAGATAGTATAATTAATATTACAAATTCAATAACGACGTAATGATTTTCACTATTTTGTTATGTGTTTTTGTTTGTCTCTGTGTGTTTGAGCGGTGCAAGTGCTGCTTATTTTTCTGTCTACTCGATAATTTATTGAGATAGTATAATGAATATTGCAAATTTAATAACGACATAATGATTTTCACTATTTTGATGTGTGTTTGTGTCTGACTGTGTTTGTGCGTGCGTGAGTAGTGTATGCGCTGCTTATTTATCTGGCTACTTGATAATCTATTGAGATATCATAATGAATATTACAAATTCAATAACAACGTAATGATTTTCACTATTTCAATATTTGTTTGTGTGTGACTGTTTGTGTGTGTTTATGATTGTGTGTGTGTGTGTGAATGTGGGTGTGTGTGAGCGGTGCATGCGCTGCTTATTTTCCAGTCTACTCGATAATTCATTGAGATAGTATAATGAATATTGCAAATTCAATAACGACGTAATGATTTTCACTATTTTGGTGTGTGTTTGTGTGTGACTGTGTGTGTGTGTGTGAGCAGTGCATGCGCTGCTTATTTTTCTGTCTACTCGATAATTCATTGAGATAGTATAATGAATATTGCAAATTCAATAATGACGTAATGATTTTCTGTGTGTTTGTGTGTGACTGTGTTTGTGTGTGAGCGGTGCATGCGCTGCTTATTTTTCTGTCTACTCGATAATTCATTGAGATAGTATAATGAATATTGCAAATTCAATAACGACGTAATGATTTTCATTATTTTTTTGTGTGTTTGTGTGTGTGTGTGTGCGTGTGAGCGGTGCATGCGCCGCTTATTTTTCTGTCTACTCGATAAATAATTGAGATATTATAATGAATATTGCAAATACAATAAAGACGTAATGATTTTCACTATTTCGTTGTGTGTTTGTATGTGACTGTGTGTGTGTGTGTATGTGTGTGTGTGTGTGCTATTAACAAAATTTGTAATTTATTATGCACATGTTTTATAAATAATGCTGTTAACAAAATTTGTAATTTATTATGCACTCTTTTTTATAAATAATGCTATAAGCAAAAACTTTGTAATTTATTATGCATTTGTTTGATAAATACGAATCCAATTAAGAAAAAAAACAAAAAAAAACAATTGTTTGATAAATACAAATCCAACTAAGAAAAAAATAAATAGTGTGCTATAATTGTGTTAAGACTTCCCTCAAAGAAAAAACTCAATCCATTCATTTTAGTTTCAGGAGGAAGTTACGAAAAAAACTGCCTTCCCTGGCCTGGAACTTCGAAGTAGCATAGGCAACTTTATCTTCTCGCCGGACGATGCTATTCAAGGTGCGTCATTTAGTTTCCCCCTGGCACTGCAAAATACAATGGCGGGAATTGATAGCCTTATGCAAAGTGTTGGACCTAAAGTGCCTGAGGATATTTTTCGTAACGAATTTATTATTATTAAATTGGGTCCTCTGCAAATAAGTACAGGACATGAAAGTAGTGTCGCGTCCCCGGAACTATGTGAATTTTATTTGTTGGAATCTGCTCTAGGTCACTTGCAAACACAGGGTAGATTTTAATCCCCCCGCGGAAAACCTGGTTGACGGGAGTGTCATTTTAACAGACCTTGTAAATGTTCTTCATACCTACATCGACCAAATTCGAACACTTATTGAGATTCAGATTCAGAATTGGGGGAGGGGGTCAAGGGGGGGGGGTTAAAACAACAGTAAATCAAAAATTTTATTTACCAAATTGGATATCTGGAGACATTTTCTATTTTCATTTTTCAGCTGGCAATCCAACTTTTTACTCTGGTCTAAAGGAATTTGAGGGTAACTTTTTCAACTGGGTCAATAAATTAATATCGACTTTGGACACGTTTAACGAGAGGGGAAGTGGGTCCACAATTTTATACATTGAACACATGGATCTGAATCTCAGTAGATTTAAAAAAACTTTTTTTTAAGAGGGGCGGGTAGTAATCGACAAAAAAAATGCCACCCAGATTTGTCGGCTACCAAAGGGGTTCAGAGTTTCGAGTTTGACACAGGGCTGCAATGCTTTAAATATGCATTTTTAGCTCCAGCTCATAAAACACTAAAAAATGAGTCATCAATGAAAAATCACGACGGTCTTGCGCGTAACGGTGGAGACAATTTCCCTAAAGTAAATTTTGATTGTTTAGAGGGGAAGTATCCGGTGTCTTTAAAAGAAATAACCATATTTGAAAAAGCAAACGAAAATCTTGGGTTGGGGGTTGTTGTTCTCCAGTATGACACAGAATTTGTAAATGGGTGAAAGAAACTGAATAAAAAAAGCGATTTTATATTCAGTTAGGACACCGTTGGTAGATAATGTTAAAACTTGGGTTTGGGTTATTTATGAGCCTCCCAAAGATGTAAATTCCTATGGTCATTTTTTACCCGTTACGGCAGTAAAACTCTTATCTCAAAGTGTGAAGAAAAGTAATCGTCACTATTGCCCCATGTGCCTTTCCCCATTTACAACTGAGCGAACATTCACGGATCACATGAGATATTGCAAAATTCATGGCAATCAAAGAATAAAAATGCCAGCAGAAGGAAAAAATACTTTACAATTTAAAAACTTCCACAATTCCCCTCTACAGGTTGATAAAGTATGTTTGGATTGTGAATCAAGACTGGTGGAGGTATCAGACCCATCAAGGCCAAATATAGCCAAGGAACACAAACTAGTTGCGTGTTCTTATGCGCATGCCCGTTGCGATTCCAGTAATAAAATGCAATTGGACGAGTTTTTTTTTACTATGGAAGAGGAGGGTGGGATGGAGAAACTAATAGTTTCTCTAATAAAAACAGTGAGTCATAGAGTATTAAAATTGTGTCACACCATCTACCCAATTTCATCTTCAGATAAGGAACAGCGGGCTTTATTAAAGGGTACAGTGCTTTGGGTTTGTAGGAATTCTCGTGCCCCAAAAGACACTTTCCAAGGTTAAAGCCGTCTTACTGACCCCAATTCAATGGGGAAAAGTAACTTTGGGGGGTGGGCTTACAATTCATGTAATTTAAAAATTAAACAGCAACTCTCTTCCGGTTTTTGTACATAATTCTAACTACGATCTGAAGCATTTGCTACCAGCAATATCACATTTTCAAGAAAACGGAACAGTAGATCACGCATGGGTAATAGATATGTTTTCCTACAAAACCATTTCTAACTCGTCCAAAAAGTTGCTTTTTTTGAAATTTATGCGGAAATTTATTTAAAACACCGTTGAGAAAATGAATAAAATTCGCTTTTTACATTCCTACAGTTTTTGCATTAAATCATTGAGTGAATTAATTCAAGTGCAGAAAAACGATGACGGCTGCAACGCTTTCCTCCTTCTCAAGTAACAATTTCCAAATGATTTATATGATTTGTTGACGGTCAAGGGCATATATCCTTATGATTATTACTGTTCCATGTCGAGATTCGCCGAGGAAACTATTCCCTCGATCGAATCGTTTTACGACAGTCTACACGATCGTTGGTGCACCCCCGATGAATACAGCTTTGCTAAAAAAGTGTGGGCAGAGGGAGGATGTAAAAATGGGTTTTACTACTGCAAGCTGTATTTGTCGAGTGATGTGTTGACTTTGTTAGACATTATGTGTAAAAATACGGACAAAATCTATGGGAAATTTAATCTTGATTTATGATATTATTTTTCATCCCCTCATCTGGTAATGAACTTCATCCTAAAAATTAGCGGGGAAAAAATCGGACTGATTACCGAAATTGATAACCAGCTGTTCATCGAGATGTTAAGGAGGATTGGATGCGTTTTTCACGGGAATCGTGTCCTGGAAACTGATCCAACAGGAGTAAAGATGGGGAAAACATTAGATTCGCTAGTTATTTATATGAATTATCTCTACCCCTCGGCCATTTCCCATTATGCGCTACCTTGCGATGACTATAAATGGCTCAATGACCCTCAAGCTCCCCATTTCCCCAACATTGACAGTGTTGAGGAGAATGGGCCGGTTGGATAGTTTTTTGAAGTTGATGGGGGGATACCAGTTGAGCTTCACGATTCAGTAAAGGATTTTGTTTTCCCGTGCATCAATAGAACTATGACTAGGGACTCTTTGAGCCCTCGCAATAGGCGTTTAGTCGAGGGGGACGGATTGCATTGGTCACCTTCAAAACAAAAACTTATTGCTGACCTTTTGCCGAAAAAAAATATTGTTTTACATCATGTGGCTTTAAAATGGATTTGCAACAACGGTTTAATGTGCGAGAGTGTTCGCAATAGGAATCTTTGTGACGTCCTGACCGACCCCAAACAATGTGCTCGAATTCTTGCCGATCGAAATTACACTTCCTTCACAATCATTGGCCCGGACATGGTACTATTGAATAGAAAAAAAGAAGCATTGTATTAAATAAAAATATTGCTGCAGGCAGTGCGATTTTGGAGATCTCTAAAAAGCTCATTTTGGAATTCTACTAAAATGTGGCTAGGGTACAGTGGCCGGAGAAGGGGCAAGTAGAGGTCTGCTACGGGGACACAGATTCTATACTGCTAAAAGTAAAAACTCCAAACCTACTTGATGATTTGGCGCACGGCGAAATCATCAGCTCGCGGATGGACTACACTAATTGCAGTGGGCTTTACCCAGATCTAGTGAAACGTCGGCCGGAGAAGGGGCAAGTAGAGGTCTGCTACGGGGACACAGATTCTATACTGCTAAAAGTAAAAACTCCAAACCTACTTGATGATTTGGCGCACGGCGAAATCATCAGCTCGCGGATGGACTACACTAATTGCAGTGGGCTTTACCCAGAGCTAGTGAAATGTCGGGTGCCAAATCAGCTTTTATTTTTTAAATCAGAAACGGGAAGCGACATGATTTCCCGTGGTATGTTTGTAAGTCCGAAGGTGTACTTTATACAGACACACGACGAGAAAATCAAAAAACGTTGCAAAGGAGTACCCAAACGCTATGTGGATAAGAATTTCGACACGGACATCTATAGGAATTGTATTGTTGAAAATACAATTCCACGAGCCAAATTGCTGGCAATTTTTCACTCAACTACAGGAAATTCACTGTAAATATAAAAAAATTGCCATGAGTACCATTTCTGACAAAGTCTATGTTTGTCAAGACGTTGTGACTACCTTCCCCCTGGGACACTATTTAACTTCCGACCGAGCCGAATGTGTTAGCCATAGGGAAAGTCTTGGTTTGAGTAAATTCCAATGAATTTTTCCCAAAACCTTGGGGGGGGCCTCGTGGGGGGTGGGCTTCGCGGCCTGGGGGGGAGAGCGCCCGGCCGGCCGCCAGCGGGGGGTGCGCCGGCACTACCAAAGTTATCTTTTTTTTACTTAAAGCAGATTTTTGTGCTTTTGTAAATATACTTGTTGCATTCAAATTAAAAAAGTGATATTATTCAAAGCGTTTTTTTCATTAACTGTTGTATTTATAAATAAAGTATATTTATTAAAGTGCTTTTTTAAATAAATGTTTTTTTATTATAAATAAATTGAAAAAAACTGTATTTTTCTTTGTTTTCTGTAAAGTGTTGTTTATAATACAAGAAATATGATTCTTTATTGATTTTGTTCTCATTATTATTCTTGAACGGACTAGTAGTAATAGGGAAATTAGTTAGTCATTAGACAACTATAGTCTACAGTTAGTTGTCTAGGTGAACTGTTGAAGGGAACTTGTATCAATTTAAAACACCATTCAGATCGTTTCTGTGTGGACCGTCAATGTCAGGCAAAACAACACTCTTAACTAAAATAATTAAAAATTGTAATAAAATGTTTGTGGAAAACCCGAAAAAAATCTACTATTGTTATAGTATTTTGCAGGAGTCATACGATAAAATAAAAATAATTGGCACGGCGCCCTCAAATTTCTGCTCTTAGCGTACAATCAGGCAACTCATAAACCCTACGGCTATATCCTATTGGATATTAATCAAAATACACCCGAGGATCTGCGTGTAGTCACAGATTTTTTTGACAATGAAATTACAGTATATCTCCCCATGAACACTAAAAAGACCTTTTAGTTGCCATCATGACACTGAAGAAACTACATGAAAATAGATATTTATTTTCAGTTCTAAGCACTTCAAAACCCCCACTTAGGAAAGCCATACTCAAACATGGTGTTGACAATGATTTCATTAATCTGATATCTGAACTTTGTATAAATTTGACCGAGGGCAATGTTCAACTGCCAGAAGTAGTTAAGCAAACGGCAAAGCAACATCGTTCCATTGTACGTACATTGGCCTCTAAAAACAAAGGAAAGAATTTTAAAAGGAAACGTCTTCTTCAGGCGGGCGGTAGCTTTTTCAAACATTTACTGCCGATAATTGCAGGACTTGTAAACAGATTTCTCTAGAGAGAATGGCAAAACCCCATAAATTGACTCCAATAAAACTCGCTCTCTCACCCGTGGAACACTTTGAGGAAAATCTGAGTAAATTCATTGACAATGAGAATATTGAGGATGATAAAAAAAATGCTTTAACTTCAAGATGCACTTCGCCGAGTGGACAAACATAAACCCTATCTTGCGAAGGCCAGTGATATTGATCACAAAAAAGAATCATCTCCTCAGGAGTCTGCTGCTGCTGTAACACAATTAAAGAAGGAGGATTTGTATTAATTTTTGTTGAAATTTGGAAATATAAGCCCGAACTCATTTGTTCAAAAAATAACACGACTCCTAATATATCTCATGGAAAGTGATCAAGATCATATTCAAGTTGATAGCAATGGGAAAGGGATTATAATTCATGGCAAGAGCTATAATCTACTTGATTTAATCTATGATATGGTTCCACATCGTAAAGGACTTTTGTACTTTGAAGCTCATCTATACCACTTTTTAAATACATTAAACTTTTCCAAAAACCCTATTAGCAGTAAGCACATTCAAAAAAAAACCAATGAACATGCACCAACACCATAAAAATATGAACATAAAGAAGAAGAAGATTTTAAATCAATCTTGGAAAATACTAGCACACCTAGTGGAAACTTGACAGTAAGGAGGAGTAGCACACCACTGATATCTATAAAAAAGCGAGGACGTATCAAACCAACGTCACCACCACCACCACCACCAACCACCAGCTTACACAAAGGCGGCGTTCGCTCCGAAACACATTAGCCTTAGAAATTGATGAAGCTCTTAAACATGCTATATTAAATTGTATGTCACGTTATGAACTGAGGCTCCCCCACCACTCTGTTCTAATTCACTGGTGTTAACGCTAAAAGCGTACAAGACTATATACAAAATGAATTAAGTTACACTCTGCATATAAATCATAGACTTCGTACAAATCATTATCGAAAAACTAAAGCCTTTTTCCCATTGCATATAATGCAAACAGATCTCCTAACTCTAGATGAGATTCAAAGACGTCACAATACACCGTACAAGTGCATTCTACTTGCAGTCAGTGTTTTTAGTCGCTATGCGTATGCCATTCCATTGCGGTCAAAAGAGAGGTGTTGAAGTTGCTCAGGCCATTGAAAGTATTCTCGAACAGGATTCGTATAAAAAAATTCAAACGGATCGCGGTAGTGAATTTTTTAATCCCCATGCTGCAAAAGTACTAGCGAAATATAATACACTGCTCGATCATAGTCATAGCCCTATAAAGGCTGTATTTGCCGAACGATTGATAAGAACTATTCGAATTTTAATGTCAAGATATTGTACATTGAAAAAAACATCTACTTTTTTTTATAATTAAGTTAAAATACTAATGGTTTGTTATAAACGACCTTATCTATTAATGTCCATTTAAAATTCAATAGAAGTTCCACATTTTTGTATTCATACAATTGAGACAATCCTTATATAATATTAGGATTAAACAAATGTCAATAAGAAAAAATTTAATGCTGGTGTTGCTGTTTGAATTCATAGAACAAATAATGTTTATGTAAAGAGGAATTACTTGTGGTCCACAGAACTTTTTAAAGTGGCAAAAATCCTAGACACTAAACCCATAACTTATCGTTTTCGTGATACCAAAGATGAAGAGATTCTTGGCGGCTTTTATGACTATGAACTACAAAAAGTTAAAGATAATAGCGAAATCTATCAAATTGAAAACATATTAGACTTGTACTCGCAGGGGTAGGAAACAGTTACTTGTTCGGTGGCTAGGATACAACTCTGATTTTAATTCTTGGATCAGTGTTGAAGATATTGACAATGCCCAGTGATTTCTATGTAACATTTATGTCCAATGTTTCCGATCCTCTCTACAACGACTTGAATAAGAAAAGTGATTTTTGGACGAAACTCTCCCCCGCCATCAAATTTGATGATGGAAAGTATGAAGTGGCTCTTGTCGACTGTATTCTCAAAAATACCTATGACATCCTGAGAAAGGATCGTGTGTATGATATAAAAGTTATACCATTCGATTGGTCACTCTTTGTCGACTATGAATGGGTTGAAGCACTTAAATCTAGTGAATATCCAGATGTTACACTGAGATATAAAGAGTATGGTACTATGATGGATTTGTGTCGTGCAATCAATAGAAAAATCTCATATCGTAGGAATGGTACATTCCATTTTAATTATTCAATGGAACACGATAGGATTTACATTACATGACCGGTTGACACTGAAATAATTCGTAAGCTGTACTTAGTAAGCTGTACTCAGAATTTAGTAAGCTGTACTCACATTGACAATTGACGAATCCATTGTTTCAAAGTTAATAAAATTCAGTGTACTGTGTATAATATGTTAAATTATAATGGAAATTAAATTGTAATATATGAACATTTTATACATAATTTCAAGGACGAATAAAAAACGGATGTTGAGTTACATAACCATACTCTCAAAACATGTTTACCCCACATTATACCTTGCCAAGTTTAAAAAACCTTATCTTTAGTTTCATAACATGCATTATAGTGTGCCAACTTTTAAAATATTCACGCTTAAGTTTAATGACCCAACCATGGGTTTTTCTTGCGCAATTCCAAAGTATTTTTTTATGTAGGTTTTCAATCTATTACACTTTTGACCATATTCTTGTAGGGTTGAATGTAGGGTTGAAAGTGCCTAATAGGTTATTCGGAAGGAACATAAAGGTCTGGAATTCCATAGATACTTAGAACTCCCAATGTAACTGAACCCTTGTATAACCGAAACCCCGTACAACTGAACCCTCGTGCAACTCAACCCTCCGTGCAACTTAACTCCCGTGCAACTCAACCCCAGCCTGAGCGTGCACATATTTCCTTTTGGTGAATTGACTTTCCCTTTAAGCACTCTTTTAAATTGACAACACATCGAAGTATATTTTAAATTGACAACACTGTCCAAACATCAGTTGTGTATTATACAGTACACAATCACCTCATCTCCCCCAAAACACTTTTCAGCCATCTGCCAAATAACCAGTCTGGTAATCATAGTATGAGCATTCCTAGGGCATCCATGGAAATGGAAGACCATGTGAGAGGATACTAACTCTCTTTGAAAAGGTGTCGAGGGAATTTTGATACCAATAGATACATAAAAAAAATAAAGGTGTCCACAGGGTCCATAGAAATGTTTTCCTAGGGCATCCATGGAATCCAGACGATGCATTCTACTTATAAACTTCAAAAAGGATTCGTTCGATTTGAAATTAAAACGGGTAAAGCCCCTTTTAATAGTCGAAAGTGATTGAAGAGCAACTATCCCCCCTCTCACGCCCACCATTTTCCCACACACATCCAATCAAAATTTTGAGATAGTCATTTTGTTCAACGTAGTTGAAAGTCCTGCAAATTAGGTCTTTGAGGATATCAACCCCCCACCCCACAACCCTCAAGGCAAAAGTTGTATATTATGCCCTGGGGGCATATAAGGCTTTTGTAGAAAGTTTTGTTGCAGAAACTTCAAAAGGGCTCAATTTGATTGGAAATTGAAAGGGCTTGTGCCCTTTTTAATAGTTGAAAGTGATTGGAGGGCAATTAACCCCCCTCTCACGCCCACCATTTTCCCAGACACATCCAATCAAAATTTTGAGATAGCCGTTTTATTTAGTAGTTGAAAGTTCTGGTAATTAGGTCTTTGAGGATGACAAGCTCCTCACAGCCCTCAGGGCAAGGGTTGTAAGCTATGCCCTCGGGGCATTTAAGGTGTTTATAGAAAGCGTTGGCGTAGAAACTCAAAAAGGGCTCATTCGATTGGAAATTGAAAAGGCTAGTACCCTTTTTAATTGTCGAAAGTGGTTGGAAGGCTTGACATTTTCAAACAGTTCGTGGTAACGAACTGTAAGTAAGGAGCGACCCGGCTCAATGGTAACCGAAACTCTAAAAAACGGAATTTTGATACCAATAGATACATAAAAAAAAATTAGATTTTAATTCTGATTTCAAATATATAAGTTTAATCTTTCCCATCAAAAGTTACGCGCCTGAGAAAATTTGGCTGATTTTGAAAAAAGAGGGAAAGACCCCCTAAAAGCTATAGAACCTTAATGATAATCACACCATCATATTCAGCGTATCAGCGAACCCTACTGTAGAGGTTTCAAGCTCTTATCTACAAAAATGTGGAATTTTTCATTTTTTCCCAGAAGAAAGATGACGGATGCGTGTTTTTTTTTTTTTTTTCCTCAGGGGTAATCGTATTGCCCCAGTGGTTCTAGAATATCGTAGGAGGGCTCATTGGAAAGTAAATTAAAATTTCTAGTGCCCCTTTTAAGTGATCAAAAAATGGAGGTCAACTAGGCCCCCTCCCACGCTCATTTTTTTTTCAAAGTCACCCAATTAAAATTTTGAGATAGACATTTTGTCCAGCATAGTCGAAAATCTAATAAATATGTCTTAGGATGACTTAATCCCCCACAGTTCCCAGGGGAAGGGCTGCAAGTTATGAACTTTGCCCATTGCTTACATATTGTATCGGTTATTGGGAAGTATACAGAAATTTTCAGGAAGGATTTTTTTTCTGGTGGGGGGGGAGGTGAAAGAGGGGGTTACTCGGGAGAATCTTTCCGTGGAGGATGTTTCTTTGGGGTAAGGGACATGTCTATAAAGGGGACGCCGGATTTCCAAGTATTATTTAAAAAACGATCAGAAATTAAATTAAAAAAAACAAGTTTTTTCAACTGAAAGTAAGAAGCAACATTAAAACAATAAAAAAACAAGCGATACGGCTCAATAGTAGTCGAAACTTTTTAAAACGGAATTTTGATGTCAATAAATGTATCAAAAGAATGGGCTTATATAGCTGATTCTAAATATATAAATTTTATTAAGTTTAGTATTACTCATCAAAGGCCATGAGCCTCAGAAAATTTACCTGATTTTTTAAAGAGGGGGAAACATCCCCTACAAGAGAAAGAATTTTAATAAAAATCACACCGTCGGATTCAGCGTATCAGAAAACCCTATTACAGAGGTTTCAAGGTCATATCTGCAAAAATCTGCAACTTTGTATTTTTTGCCAGAAGAAAAATATACGAATATAGAAGTTCGTTACGTAAGCTAATTTGTAAATTACGTCAGAAGCACATTTAGAGACAGCCATTTAGCAAAAGAAAAGTAAAATTTGTATGCAAATTTTGTTTACTTATTCAATGACGGTGAGCCAAAATAAAAGCTGCATTAACTAAAAAACGATCAGAAATTAAATAAAACAAAACAAGTTTTTTAAACTGAAAGTAAGAAGCGACATTAAAACTTGAAACAAACAGAAATTATTCCGAATACGAAAGGGGCTGTCCCCTCCTCAACGCCTCGCTCTTTACGCTAAAGTTTGACTCTGTCTCACAACTTTATTTTTTAAAACAATAAAAAACTTAAAAAAAAACAGAGTTGTGAGAAAGTCAAACTTTAGCGTAAAGAGCGAGGCGTTGAGGAGGGGACAGCCCCTTTCATATACATAATAATTTCTGTTCGTTTTAAGTGTTAATGTTGCTCCTTTACTTTCAGTTAAAACAAACTTGTTTTTTTTATTTAATCAAGGAGGCACACTTGTGCCTCTATAAAGAGGCGACCCACCACAATGTTAATTGATTTCAGGTCCTAGAGGTCGCAGAGAGACGGCGGTAATCGCATTTTGTAGCCCAAGCTCATACTAAGAAAATTGCAAAATTTAATCATCCTCTGACTTTATCTTCATGGGGTAAACTGGGCCGGAATTTTGGTCCCTCCCACCACAGCCCCCTTTAACGTTGTGCGATTGGGCTGAAATTTAGAAGTTAGGTTTTCCTAGGGCCCGGGAGCTTATCCTCGAAATTTCAGCTCAATCCATTCACTCCTTCCCTGTTTTCAAAAAACAAAATATAGCCCCTTAAATTCAGCATCATCTCTTTTTTTTTTCTTATCCACGCCTACAGGCCACAGTTGGCACCAGATCCGGTTGAATGAGGACTCATTCAAAGCAGAATTCGACCTGTTAGGGCCTTTGGATATTTTCTGACCGAAAAAATTACCCCCCGAATTTACATTTACGAAAAACCTTAGTTTTCTTCAAATAATACAGATAAACAGGTTAGACATGCTTTGTTATGGAAATATCTGCGCGTCAATTTTCATAACAAAGCATGTCTAACCTGTTTATGTGTATTATTTGAAAAAAAATACGTTTTCTAAAGAGTTAAAGAGGCTGAGTTACAAGGTCAACCCTTAAAACGTACAGGGATTAGGAGGCACAGTTGGGGGGGCTGTTAAAGAGGCTGAGTCACAAGTTCGAACCTTAAAACGTACAGGGATTAGGAGGCACCCTGTACGACGTGATTTGAGTATTCAGGAATTAAAAGCCTTAACACAAGAATGTTGAAGAGCGGGGGGTTTGGGGGGCGGCAGCCCCCCATCTTCAACTCCTGACACGATCAGCTAACAGTTAGTCAAGCAATAATAAGTAATAAACTCTACAAAAACGTGCAGAAATTATTTGAAAAAAACTACGTTTTCTAAAGAGTTAAAGAGGCTGAGTTACAAGGTCGAACCTTAAAACGTACAGGGATTAGGAGGCACAGTTGGGGGGTTGCCGCCCCCAAACCCCCGCTTTCGCAGCCTTTAAATAAAAAAAAAAAATTTAAACTGAAAGTAAGGAGCGACATTAAATCTTAAAACGAACAGAAATTATTCCGTATATGAAAGAGGCTGTGCCCTCCTCAACGCCTCGCTCTTTACGCTAAAGTTTTTATTGTTTAAAAAAAGAGTTGTGAGAAAGTCAAACTTTAGCGTAAAGAGCGAGGCGTTGAGGAGGGCACAGCCTCTTTCATATACGGAATAATTTCTGTTCGTTTTAAGATTTAATGTCGCTCCTTACTTTCAGTTTAAATTTTTTTTTTTTTATTTAAAGGCTGCGAAAGCGGGGGTTTGGGGGCGGCAGCCCCAACTGTGCCTCCTAATCCCTGTACGTTTTAAGGTTCGACCTTGTAACTCAGCCTCTTTAACTCTTTAGAAAACGTAGTTTTTTTCAAATAATTATAGTAAAGATCGATCTGGGTACAATGTATTATTATTATTATTATTATTTTTTGTTGTTTGGACCAGGGCACTTCGTATCGAAGGAGTTGTCGCAGGAACTTTGAAAAGGGCTCATTCGACTGAAAATAGAAAGGACTGTTACCCTTTTTAATTTTCGAAAGTGATTGGAGGGCAACTAGTCCCCCTCCCATGCCCACCCTCCCATTTCCCCATTATGTTTAAAAACTAAATGTTGCCTTAAGATTAAATCAAAATACACTGTGTTAATGCTATTTCCCAATAAGGCGTTTCAGCGATATCCCAAGAACGATTGAGGGTATTATGTTCAAACTTTTGGGGCTACTTCTGCTCTTAAAACTTAACCAAATCAAAAAAGCGTAAGTGTCTCCCAGATGTCAAAGAAAGTAAACAATTTTTTTTGTGAATGGTATCAAATTTTCTATTTCAGGTCAACTAGAGGAGGTATGAAACTAAATTAAACACTACTATTTGTGTCCAGATTTTTTAAAGGTTGTATGTTGTTAAAAATTGCTGAAAAATTTTTCCAGCATACAAATAGCAGGCCAAACTATAAAGTCTTAAAAAACAGAAAAGATTTAAAGTATTATTTTCTTTTTCCCTGAAAAGACTATGCCAATATAAAACGAACAGAAATTAATTAAAAAAAACTTTTTCCACAAATTATGTTTTTTAAGAAAATTTAAGAACTGTATTAAACCAAAAAAGGAGCAAAAATTAAAATCAAATAATCTACCAAGCGTGAAACTACCACAAATCAGCATCGATAAATAAATGAAACCCTAAACGAACAGAAATTACAATAAATAACTGAGTCAAACTCAAAACGAGCAGAAATTAACACAAGTTGGGCTCAAAATCCCTATGCCTTTCCAAGGCCAGAACATAATTTGCACTTTACTGAAAACAATACAAATGTATGTGAATTGTCAGTTTAATATACATATACTGATATTTAGTAATCAAAATGTTAATATTTTTTGATTTATTAAAGTTATGAAAGTAAAAACATTTGTATTTTTTCAGTAAAGTGCAAATTATGTTCTAGCCTTGGGAAGGCATAGGGGGTTTTGAGCCCTACTCATGTTAATTTCTGCTCGTTTTGAGTTGGACTCGGTTATTTATTGTAATTGCTGTTCGTTTTGGGTTTCATTTATTTATCGATGCTGATTTGTGGTAGTTTCACGCTTGGTAGATTATTTGATTTTATTTTGCTCATTTTTTGTTTAATGGAGTTCTTTACTTTTCTTTGAAAAACTTATTTTGTGGAAAATTTTTTTCTTTAATTAATTTACATAAAGGATCGATATAGTTTCCGAGTTGCAGCGGTAGCTAGCAACCTAGTAAGAGACGATCGTGCCCCATAGTAAAAAATTACATTGCCCATAACTCCTAAAATTAAAATTAGATCAAATACTGGATTAACGACCCTTCTTGATTCCTAAGGGCCTTGTATCGGCTCTGCATAGTGTTGCAACACTTGTGTTTGTACTCCGAGTTCTGTAGCCTGCTTATTTGAAATAAGCAGTCCTGGCTAATAAGCTTATCCAGGAGCCGTCCTGGCTAAGTGATTGGCGCGCTGGTTTGAGAATTCTTTGTCCAAGGGGCACGGGTTCGTTCCCTGGCGTGGCCAGCTATTCGGTTTGGGACTGCAAGCTTAGCCAGAGTCCACCCACCTGTAAATGGGTACCTGGAGAAATCTGGGGAAGGTAAGCAGGAATGGTGTGCGAAAGCACGGGATGGCTGGCCGCCAACCTCAATTGCACTTCCTGGTTGAAGGGCCACGAAACAGAGATCAGCACCGCCGGTTTGGACCTTAAGGGTCTAGTGCTGTCATACTTACCTTATACTTACTTTTTTGAAATAAGGAACATTTTCCACTTAGAAATTTGCTTGGTTCTGACTTAGAGTTTGACAGTAGGGATGACAGTGCTAGCGCTACGGGGCACAACTGCTGCCATCTATAATCGAGTCTAACTGTACCTAACTGCATAGACAATGTTATTGATCTACGAAAGGGACAAGATCAGACTAGATTTATGGGGGATTGATTTGCATAATCGACGGGGAATTCTAATGTAACATGAGGGGAATTAAGAAACTAAAAGGTTTCATTTCAGGGAACTTGGAAATGCTGCGGGGAAAATGCACATGCGCACTGAATACTTACGGGACAATGTTATTGATTCAAATTGTTTAATGTTTCTTGGATGTAGACAGAAGTTCATATTTCTAGGAAATTGATTTACATAATCGACAATGATGGAAATCTGACGGGGAATTCTAATGTATAATGAGGGGATTAAGAAACAATATGGCTTCTCTACTTTAGTGTCAGAGATAAATTAATAATCTATTTTTAAATATTTCTTCTCTGGTCTTTAGTATCAGAGATAAATTAATATTCCTTCGAACCCTTAATAGTTTAACTAGGAACACCTTAGATATATTTTCAGAAATTCAAACGAGATCAGGACAGATTGAATATATTTAACACGGGAAATGGTTTCCTGGGAATTTTAAATGTGACAGCGCAGAGATGCCAAAACAAAGGAACATTCAGAAATTACGTTTAGGGGATTATTTGGGCGAAACAAATTAATCAACATTTTTGGGATTATTTGGGCGAAACAGTTTGATACATTTTAGAGGATGATTTGGGGTGAAACTCTGTGGTTGTTATAATACACAAGTTCCATTTGAACAGTGTTGTAAGGTCCCCAACCCCCAAGGGCCCCCCTCACCATCTTTTTTGCCCCCCCCCCATTTTTTACACTTTTTTGCGCGCCTGAGACACAGAAGGGACCCCTCCCCCTCCCCCAACTTCCCCTCCCCCAACTTCCCCTCCCCCTATTTTTTCTTAATACTTTTTTGCCCGCTTGAAACACAGAAGGGCTCCCCTCCACCCCAACATTTTGCCCCCCCCACTTTTTTAATACTTTTTTTTTGTAGGATTGAGACACAGAAGGCCCACCCCCTTCCACCCAACTTTTTGGCTCCCCCCCGAATATATAATTTCAGATTCTCTTCTTAATATCTTAATATTCAAGTTCTCTTCTTAATATTCCTCCTAAACTTATTTTATAAGTTGAAGTACTCATCTTTTTCACTCACAACTTTACTTTACGACTTTTTGCATACCCCAACACCAAGCGATACTTTTCAAAAGGCTTTATTATATCTTTTCAGAACATTTATTATATTTTTTCAGAAAAGTTCTTTTCTTAATATCCCTCTTAAACCCATTTTACAAGTTGAAGTACTCATCCTTTTCACCCACAAATTTACTTTACGACTTTTTGCATACCCCAACACCAAGCAATACTTTCAAAAGGTTTTATTTTATCATTTCAGAACAAGTTCTTTACGTAATATCCCTCCTAAACCAATTTTACAAGTTGAAGTACTCATCCTTTTCACTCACAACTTTACTTTACAGCTTTTTGAACACCCCAACACCAAGCAATACTTTTAAAAAGGCTTTATTATATCTTTTCAGAACAAGTTCTTTTCTTAATATCACTCTTAAACCTATTTTACAAGTGGAAGTACTCATCCTTTTCACCCACAACTTTACCTTACGGCTTTTTGTATAACCCAACACCAAGCAATACTTTTCAAAAGGCTTTTATTATATTTTTCAGAACAAGTTCTTTACGTGATGTCCCTCCTAAACCAATTTTACAACTTGATGTACTCATCCTTTTCACACACAACTTTAATTTATGGCTTTTTGAATACCCAACACCAAGTAATACTTTTCAAACGGCTTTATTATATTATTTCAGAACAAGGTACTTTCTTGATATCCCTCCTAAGTCCAAGTTACATGTTGAATCACTCATCCTTCTCACCACAACTTTACTTTTATACTTTTTGCATGCTTCAACACCAATCAACAATTTTCAATAGACTATATTACATTATTTTAGAACAAGTTTTTCTTAATATCCATCCTAAACCAATTTTACAAGTTGAAATACTCATCCTTTTCACCCACAACTTTACTTTACGACTTTTTTGCATACCACAACATCAAGCAAGGCTTCACTTCAGTTCAGATTTTCCCCCAAAGACATAAATTTAAAGTTCTCCTCCAAACTTTTTGTATAAGATAGTAAAGGTTATACATTGATCGTGAATATTTCACCATGACGATAAGGAGCTCTACTTTAATTCTGAGATTTTTCCCAAAGTCATAAAAAATTTAAAGCTCTGTTCTAATTTTAGCGTTGAAGATAGGGAAAGTTATACTATGATTGTGAATATTTTCCATGAAGATAAAAAGTTCCATTTTAATTCTAATTTTATCTATGAGAAGATACAAGTGACAGACCAATTCCATTTTTTACAGAGAATATAAAAATTTTCCACTTCAGTTCAGATTTTTCTCAAAGAGATAAAAAAATTTAAAGTACTGTTCCAAGTTTTTCATAGAAGATAGAAAAAGATATACTCTGATCGTGAAAAGCTAGCTCAATTCTGAATTTTACAAAAGAACTTACACTTCAATTCTAATTTCCCCAGAGAAAATAAAAAGCTTCCACTTCAGTTCTTAATTCCCCAGACATAAAAAAATTTTAAGTTTATTGTAAATTTTCCCGAAAAAGATAGAAAAAGTTATACCATAGTTGTGTATATTTTCCATGAAGATAAAAAGTTCCGCTTTAATTCTAAATTTTCTCAACGAACTGGGGGAAAGTTCAAGTTCTCTTCTGAACTTTCTCAATGAAAAAGAAATTAGTTTCAGATCTATTCTATTTTTTCCAAAAAATATAAAAAGGTTCAGCATCAGTTCTGATTTTTCTCAAAGAGATGAGAAATTTCTCAAAGTTCTCAACGAACTGGGGGAAAGTTCAAGTTCTCTTCTGAACTTTCTCAATGAAAAAGAAATTAGTTACAGATCAATTCTATTTTTTCCAAAAAATATAAAAAGGTTCACCAAATTTTTCATAGAAGATAGAAAAAGTTATACATTGATTGTGAAAAGTTAGCTCTATTCGGAATTACCAAAGAACTTACAGATCAATTTTTTCAAGAAATAAAAAGGTTCCACTTCAGTTCTTAATTTCTCAAATGACATAAAAATTTAAAGTTCTGTTCTAACTTTTTCCGTGGAAGATAGGAAAAGTTATACTATGATTGTGTATATTTTCCATGAAGATAAAAAGTTTCACTCTAATTCTAAATTTTTATAATTTCACTTCCGACTTTTCTCAAAGAGATGAAAAATTTAAAGTTCTGTTCTAAATTTTATCCTAGATACATCGATTCTGAATTTTTCCTCCAAGAAGAGAAAAAGTTCAGCTTTTATTATATATTTTCTCAAAGAAGTGAAGAAAACTTCAAGTTCTGTTCCAAATTTTTCATAGAAGATAGAAAAAAGTTGTATGTTGATTGTGAATATTCGCTATGAAGATAAGGAGCTCTACTTTAATTCGGAGTTTTCTCGAAGAAGTGCATATTCTTCAAGTTATCTTCTGAATTTTCATAAAGAAGAGAAAAAGTTAGCTCAATTCTGAAATTTACCAAAAAAAATGAAAAAAAGCTAACACTTCAGTTCTTAATTTCTCAGACATAAAAAATTTAAAGTTATGTTCTAAATTTTTCCGTAGAAGGTAGGAAAAGTTATAAAATGATTGTGAATATTCTCCATGAAGATAAAAAGTTTCGCTTTAATTTTAAATTTTCTTAAATTCAGTTCCGATTTTTCTCAAAGAGATAAAAAATTTAAAGTTCTGTTCCAAATTTTTCATTGAAGATGAAAAAAGTTATACATTGATCATGAATATTCGCCATGACGATAAGGAGCTACCCTTTAATTTTGAGTTTTCTTAGAATTAGAAGTTTTCTTCTGAATTTTCACAAAGAAGAGAAATTTAGCTCAATTCTGAATTTTACCAAAGAAAATGAAAAAGGTTCCACTTCAGTTCTTAATTTCTCAAAGACATAAAAAATTTTAAGTTCTGTTCTAAATTTTTCCATAGAAGATAGGAAAAGTTATGCTATGATAGTGAATATTTTCCATGAAGATAAGAAGTTTCATATTAATTCTAAATTTTCTTAATTTCAATTCCGATTTTTCTCAAAGAAATGAAAAATTTAAAGTTCTGTTCCAATTTTTTTGTAGAAGATAGAAAAAAGTTATACTATGATCGTGAATATTCGCCCTGATGATAAGGAGCTACAGTTTAATTATGACTTCTCGAAGAAGTGCAAAATGTTCAAGTTCTCTTCTGAATTTTCTTAAAGAAGAGAAAAAATTAGCTCAATTCTGAATTTTACCAAAGAAAATGAAAAAAAAGCTTCCACTTCAGTTCTTAATTTCTCAAAAGGCATAAAAAATTTAAAGTTCTGTTCTAAATTTTTCCATAGAAGATAGACTTGCGCGCACGTAACCTAGTCTAAATTAACCTTAAAAATAAAATAAGGCTATGTCGACTTTGCATGTCTCTCTCACTATGTATGCTTGCGGCTGTACCAAATGTACTCTATCCTTGCTCTTACTTCGGAAGCGACTTTCCCAGTGATATTCCATGGTAGGTTATCGAGACTATCTAGGATATTGCTTGTATTAAATTAGTAATTTTCATCCATTGGACGGATAAACACCGAACTCATATTTAAAAAAAAAGAAGTGAAAATGAATTATTCGACGAAAGTGTGTACACATTAAAAAGTCATCGTTGCCTTGATTGCTGACAAAGAGATATATTTGAACAATGAAAAAGTAGTAGTAGAGATCATATTGGGAATGTATGCTTATGTTTTGATGACAATGAGAAGTTAAATTCATTAGGAGTAATCAAGAATTTCCATCATGAAAATGGTGGATATAAGAAAGTATCATTTCCAGAGAAATTAGTACACAAAGAGAATGCCAACATAAAAATAATAGTTGATGAAGAGGGACAACTTCTAGCTAATGGTTCTGGTAACATGTTAGCCGTTGATAGATCTTTTCGTCATCTTTCCGGTATTAGAATTCGAATTAAAGCAAAGGAAAATAGAAGACATGCATACTGCTGCACCAACATCATAAATCATATCTTGCCAACGTGCCAGAACTGTTACCTCTGTAAATATAATGTAATAATAGACAATGAAATCGCTGTCAAAATAAAAAGAGCATTGGCAGACCATATCACTAATGAATATAAAGATAAATTAATGGAGAATAAAGCATAAGTAAACATTATTACTACCAAAGATCATATGGTCAATGAATTAAATAATACCAAGGATGAAACGTGTATTGAACCTGTATGTGACATCCCAGTAAAAATTGTATATGATTCAAAATGGAATAATGATTATTCAAGTGGTTATGAACTAAGAGAAGTGAGTAACTGTAGTATCAAGAGAGAACCTGATGATTTATTTTATGGAACAGATTCAAAATGTCCAAAGTGGCTCGATAGTATTAATAATGTATAATAATGTATTTAACATACTTTTATGTTAATATTCAACATGTTGTTATTTCAATAAAAATATTTTATGCATTACTTTGTTATATTTCTATTATTTTAGGATACGTTAGCATGTCATCGCTTAGAAGGTTTACTAGGAAAGCCAGAAATTTCTTATTTTCTTTGGAAAAAATTAGAATTGAACTATAACTTTTTTCTTTTATTTGTGAAAATTTAAAAGAAACTTGAACTTTTCTTCACTTCGTTCTGAATAATTAGAATTAAAATGGGACCTTTTTTCTTCTCTGGGAAAACATTCAGAAGAGAACTTGAACTTTTCTTCACTTCTCTGAGAAAATATAGAATTAAAGCAGAACCTTTTCTCTTCTTGGAAAAAAAATTAAGAATCGAAGTATCTACAGAAAAATTTAGGAAAGAGCTTTAAATTTTTCATCTCTTTTTTAGAAAACCAGAAGTGAAGTGGAACTTTTTTATTTTCCTTGAAAAATTAGAAAAGAACTTGAACTTTTCCTCACTTCATTGTAAAAATTTAGAATTAACGTGGAACTTCTTATCTTCATGGTAAGTATTCATATCTAAGGTATAACTTTTTCTATCTTCTACGCAAAATTTAGAACAGATCTTTCAGTTTTTCATCTCTTTGAGAAAAAACAGAACTGAAGTGGAACCTTTTTATTTTCATGGGAAAAATTAGTATTGATCTGTAACTATTTAGAACAGAACTTTCAATTTTTTCATCTCTGAGAAAATTCTGAATCGAAGTGGAACCTTTTTATTTTCATGGAAAAAATTAGAATTGATCTGTAACTTATTTCTTTTTCATTGAGAAAATTCTGAAGAGAGCTTGAACTTTTCTTCACTTCATTGAGAAAATTTAGAATGAAAGGGAAACTTTTTATTTTCATGGAAAATATACACAATCATAGTATAACTTTTTCTATCTTCTATGGAAAAATTTAGAACATAAGTTTAAATTTTTTATGCCTTTTGAGAAATTACTACTACTACTACATGATTAGACAGTGTAGACTCTAGAATAGAGGAGAAGAATCCGGAGGAAATGAGGAGAAAAATCATACATGATATGGAGAGAAATTTATACAGATTGCAAGCAAGCTCGCATAAAACAAGGTTTAATAGGAAAAGGAAGAGGAAGCTCGAAAGAAGAGTCAGAGAAAAGAGGGGTTTCTATACAGAGATATCTCAAACTATAGTATGAAAGACAGTAATAAAAATCAAAGAAAAATGTGCATTGTGCAAGATATAATAGTGAATGCTATGATGAGTATGATCTAAGAGAAGAGAAAAAGATGTTCTTTAAGAGACAACGTAAGGGGTTATTCAATGGCATGGAATCTAAACATGGAAAATCGGGATGGAAGAGCTCTCATATATCATTTAACGATAAATCTAATTATTCTTACCATTGTTAAGTTTTATATCGTAATCATACAATAAATTTGTTTGTACTATATTAATTTTCTCCAACTCGTTAAGCCTAGAGTAAGGATACCAGCAGAGACTTCTAAAATAAAATATCAAAGATAAAAAAATTTCATAGAAGTTAGCAGTGTGATATATTTTTTTCTTAAGAAATCAACCATTCCTTTTTTCATCAATGCTATTTAAATAAAATCATTCTTCTAATCATTTATTCATTCTTTAAATAAATATTTATAATGCTTTTTAAATATATGACATCCTCCTTCACTGCCACATCCTCAACGATAATAACTTCAATTTGAGGTGATGGTATTGTAATTACTTGAATACTGGCATCATCACTATCATCATTATTGATTATTTTTATATTCCTCAGAAGGGGCATATCCTGATATAAGCGATCATCGTCTTCTACAGGGAGTCGAACCGAAGGCCCCCTCCGTACCAAATCATTTGATGTATACAACAGTCCATCTTCTGTGTAGTAGATCTCCACTATGTCATCTGTAGTATCTTCGCTACTATTAAAAAGAAGGAACTCTTCTTCAGATTCTTTTAAACTCCACGCGTTCCATATGTTCTCTCCCTCTTGGACATACTCGGGGTTGTTCTATAAATATAATAAACAGCATTACTTAATATTTTCCATTATATCCATAATTTTTATGTCTAAAATTCATCAATTAGCTAGATATCTAAATTTTGAATTTTTTATACATACAGGACGAGATTTAATGTCATAGATAAAAGCCTGTATGAGATTTAATTTCTTTAGTAAAAGCTGTAAAAAACCTTCCCAAGAACTAAGTTTTTCAAAGAAAATTAAGGGGATGAGGTTGAACCATGGAAAGAGCAGAAATAAAGATATGTCAAACTTAAAACTAACACAAATTACTATGGATACATAAATGACAACTAAAGCCATCAGAAGTTTTAATTCATTATCATGTGAAATTAGAAAAAAACAGTAAATATCACAAATAAAATTGGGGTCACCATCCTCTAAAACACTGTAAAAGGGTGCATGGCATATTTTTCGATCCAAAGGTGGAATTTTTCCAATCAAAGTTTCATATTTGAGCAAGAGAAATGTATTTTCCATAATTTTCTAACGAAAAACTAGAGTTTAGATTCAAAAACCTTTATTAGTTCAGATTTTATGGAAATAGTTTATTTTTCAATCCAAAGCTGAACTTTTTTCTAACCAAAGTCTCACATTTGACCCAGAGCAATGTATTTTCTTACAAAAAACTATAGTTTACGGTCAAAAACATTTATTAGTTCATTTTTTACGGAAATGGTTTATTTTTCGATCCAAAGCTGGAACTTTTCTAACCAAAGTTTCATATTTGAGCCAGAAAAATGTATTTTCCATAATTTTCTTACAAAAAACTAGAGTCTACAGTCAAAAACCTGTATTAGTTCAGATTTTATGGAAATAGCTTTTTTTTTCAATCTAAAGCTGGACTTTTTCTAACCAAAGTTTCACATTTGAGCCAGAGAAATGTATTTTCTTTCAAAAACTAGAGTTTACGGTAAAAAACATATATTAGTTCAATTTTTACAGAAATAGCTTATTTTTCGATCCAAAGCTGGACTTTTTCTAACCCAAGTTTCACATTTTGAGCCAGAGAAATGTATTTTCTTACAAAAAACTAGAGTTTACGGTCAAAAAACTTTTATTCATTCAATTTTACGGAAATGGTTTATTTTTCGATCCAAAGCTGAACTTTTTTCTAACCAAAGTTTCACATTTGAGCCAGAGAATGTATTTATTTACAAAAAACTAGAGTTTACGGTCAAAAACATTTATTAGTTTATTTTTTACGGAAATGGTTTATTTTTCAATCCAAAGCTGGACTCTTTCTAACCAAAGTTTCACATTTGAGCCAGAGAAATGTATTTTCATACAAAAAACTAGCATTTACGGTCAAAAAAACCTTTTTTAGTTCAATTTTTACGGAAATAGCTTATTTTTTTTATCCAAAGCTGGACTTTTTCTAACCAAAGTTTCACATTTGAGATAGAGAAATGTATTTTCTTACAAAAAACTAGAGTTTACGGTCAAAAAACCTTTATCAGTTCAATTTTTACGGAAATAGCTTATTTTCCGATCCGAAGCTTGACTTTTCCCGGAAATAGCCTATTTTTCGGTCCAAAGCTGTACTTTTCCTAACCAAAGATACAGGATTACTTAATATTTTTCACTATATCCATAATTTTCTTACATAAAACTAGAGTTTACGGTCAAAAAATATATATTAGTTCAATTTTTACGGAAATAGCTTATTTTTCGATCTAAAGCTGGACTTTTTCTAACCAAAGTTTCACATTTGAGCCAGAGAGGAGAACCCTAAATGGTCATCCCTGAAAAGGTAAGTTAACCTAACAGGTTAAAGAATTTTTCTGAAATCACACTTTTTGATTCAGCATTGCAAGGATCACACTTTCAGGTTCAGCATGTTGGAGAACCCTAAATGATAATTCCTAAAAAGGTAAGTTAACCCTAAAAGGTTACAGAATTTTTCTGAAATCACACTTTCAGATTCAGCATGTCAAGGAACACACTTTCAGGTTCAGCATGTTGGAGAACCCTAATTGATCATTCCTAATAAGGTAAGTTGACCCTAAATGGTTAATGAATTTCTCTGAAATTACACTTTCAGATCCAGCATGCCCGAGAAGTCATACATTACTTTTCAACTTCATGTATATCCCAACACCAAGCAATTCAGCAATGACAAAGAAATATTGTACAGATCAATTCTAACTTTTTCCTGAGAAAATAAAAAGGTTCCACTTCAGTTCAAATTTTTCTCAAAGAGATGAAAATAAGGAGATAAGGTAAGGAGGTAACTCCTTATCTTCAGGTAACCATGAAGATAAGGAGCTACATTTTAATTCTGAGTTTTCTCGAAGAAGTGTAATAATGTTCAAGTTCTCTTTTGAATTTTCTTAAAGAAGAGGAAAAGTTAGCTAAATTCTTAATTTTACCAAAGAAAATGAAAAAAGCTTCCATATCAGCTCTTAATTTCACAATGGCAGAAAATATTTAAATCTCTGTTCTAGATTTACCTATGAGATTACATTTTATTGAACCATAGAAATGTATAGTCATATGATTTTATTCTAAAAGCCACTATACTTCATAAAATTCTTTATTTCACGTTTCATCTCCTTAACATTTCCTGAAAGTTTCAAATTAATATACCCAGTCATACAGGAGTGTAGATTTCATTACGGGGTTCTGAAAGTAAAAGTAAAATCTTTAACGAGAAATAAAAAATAAAATTTAAACTTACATTAATTACATCAGCACCTTGTGGGAAATCAACTTGATTAGACTGTACAATAACTTTTGCCCTTGAAGGACCGGAGATTTCACTAAAGATATTCATTTTCAATATGCACTGAAGTAAAAACCATCAAAAATCAAATAATATATGAGAACAACGGTACACCACTATCAATAATTAAATTTACAAATGTTATTTAGAAGTACAGAACAGTTTGTAAGCTGTAAGACTTCATCCATTTACATTTAACCTTCAAAGTCCCCCTCAATGAAACAGTTATAACAAATTCGTCGGCTTTTTCTTAAAATGAATGCCTAGTTCTATTATTAAAGACAGTTTCAAGCTCATCTCAGCAAAAATGTGGAATTTTACATTTTTGGCCAGAAAAAGATCACGGATGCTTGTTTATTTGTTTCTTTATTTTTTCTTGTTTTTTTTTCAAGGGTTGTCGTATCGATCCAGTGGACATAAAACTTCGAGAGAGGGCTGATTCTAACGGGAACGGAAAGTTCTAGTACCCTTTCTAAGTAACCAAAAATCGTGGGCCCCATCTCACGCCACTTTTCCATTTACATATAATGGAACATATAACGCCACTTTCATTTACATATAGCCTTCAAAGTCCCCCTCAATGAAACAGTTATAACAAATTCGAGGGCTTTTTCTTAAAATGAATGCCTCGTTCTATTATTAAAGACAGTTTCAAGCTCATCTCAGCAAAAATGTGGAATTTTACATTTTTGGCCAGAAAAAGATCACGGATGCTTGTTTATTTGTTTCTTTATTTTTTTTTCTGGTTTTTTTAAGGGTTGTCGTATCGATCCAGTGGGCATAAAACTTCGGGAGAGGGCTGATTCTAACGGAAATGCAAAGTTTTAGTACCCTTTCTAAGTAACCAAAAATCGTGAGCCCCATCTCGCGCCACTTTTTCCAAAAAATCGTCCAATCAAATTTTAAGATAGCTTTTTTTACTGCAGCATAGTTGAAAGGCCCAATAAATATGTCTTTAGTGATAAAATAACCCCCCTACAGCCCCTGTGGAAATGTCCTTAAGATATAAAATTTACCTATTGTTATATTTATTACTGGGAAGTATGTAGACTGGGTTTTATTCATTTTTAAGGTCAATTTTTTGCATAATAAAACCCAGGGGGGTTTCCAGGAGTGAAATTTTCAGGAGGAAATTTTATCAATTTTTTCCAAGGAGACGGAACGGACAGAATTCGAACTTTAGCGTAAAGAGCTAGGTGTCGAGGAGGGGAGACAATAGATATTGATGGCAATACTAAACTAACATAACCACAAAAATCCATATTATTACACAGAAATACCAAAGCCATAGGTTAGGTTAGGTATAAATAAATATTAATAAATAAATAGAAACATTTCTCCATGTTTAAGTTAGGTTGGGTTACGTTAGCTTATCATGAGCGCTCATGATAAGCTAACCTAACCTAACCTAACTTAAACATGGAGAAATGTTTCTGTTTATTTATTAATATTTTATATTAATATTTATTTATTAATATACTTCAGTGCATATTGAAAATGAATATCTTTAGTGAAGTCTACGGTCCTTCAAGGGCAACAGTTATTATACAGTCTAATCAAGTTGATGTCCCACAAGGTGCTGATGTAATTAATGTAAGTTTAAATTTTATTTTTTATTTCTCGTTAAAGATTTTACTTTTATTTTCAGAACCTCGTAATGAAATCTAAACTCCTTTATGACTGGGTAATATTAATTTGAAACTTTCAGGAAATGTTAAGGAGATGAAACATGAAATAAAGAATTTTATAAAGTATAGTGGCTTTTACAATAAAATCATATGACTATACATTTCTATGGTTCAATAAAATGTAATCTCATAGGTAAATTTAGAACAGAGCTTTAAATTTTTTATGTCTTTGTGAAATTAAGAGCTGAAGTGGAAGCTTTTTTCATTTTCTTCTTTAAGAAAATTCACAAGAGAACTTGAACGTTTTTACACTTCTTCGAGAAAACTCAGAATTAAAGTGTAACTCCTTATCTTCATGGTGAATATTCATGAACAAAGTATAACTTTTTCTATCTTCTATGATAGATTTGGAACAGAACTTTAAATTTTTTCATCTCTTTGAAAAAAATTTGAACTGAAGTGGAACTTTTTTATTTTCTCAGGAAAAAATTAGAATTGATCTGTAACATATTTCTTTTTCATTGCTGAATTGCTTGGTATTGGGATATACATGAAGTTGAAAAGTAATGTATGACTTCTTGGGCATGCAGGATCTGAAGGTGTAATTTCAGAGAAATTCATTAACCATTTTGGGTTAACTTACCTTTTTAGGGAATGATCAATTAGGGTTCTCCAACATGCTGAACCTGAAAGTGTGTTCCTTGACATGCTGAATCTGAAAGTGTGATTTCAGAAAAATTCTGTAACCTTTTAGGGTTAACTTACCTTTTTAGGGATGATCATTTAGGGTTCTCCAACATGCTGAACCTGAAAGGGTTTTCCCTGACATGCTGAATCTGAAAGTGTGATTTCAGAAAAATTCTTTAACCTTTTAGGTTAACTTACCTTTTTAGGGTTGACCATTTAGGGTTCTTCTCTCTGGCTCAAATGTGAAACTTTGGTTAGAAAAGTCCAGCTTTGGATTGAAAAATAAGCAATTTCCTTAAATATTGAACTAATATAGGTTTTTTGACCGTAAACTCTAGTTTTTTGTAGGAAAATTACGGATATAAAGAAAACTATTAAGTAATCCTGTATCTTTGGTTAGGAAAAGTCCAGCTTTGGATCGAAAATAAGCTATTTCCGGGAAAAGCCCAGCTTTGGATCGAAAAATAAGCTATTTCCGTAAAAATTGAACTAATAAAGGTTTTTTGACCGTAAACTCTAGTTTTTTGTAATAAAATACATTTCTCTGCCTCAAATGTGAAATTTTGGTTAGAAAAAGTCCCGCTTTGGATCGAAAAATAAGCTAATTCCTTAAAAATTGAACTAATAAAGGTTTTTTTTTACCGTAAATTCTAGTTTTTTGTATGAAAATACATTTCTCTGGCTCAAATGTGAAACTTTAGTTTGAAAGATTCCAGCTTTGGATTGAAAAATAAACCATTCTCGTAAAAAATGAACTAATACATGTTTTTGACCGTAAACTAGTTTTTTGTAAGAAAATACATTTCTCTGGCTCAAATGTGAAATTTTGGATAAAAAAAAGTCCAGCTTTGGATCGAAAAATAAACCATTTCCGTACAATTGAACTAATAAAGGTTTTTTGACCGGAAACTCTAGTTTTTTTTTGTAAGAAAATACATTTCCCTTGCTCAAATGTGAAACTTTGGGTAGAAAAAGTCCAGCTTTGGATCGAAAAATAAGCTATTTCCATAAAAATTGAGCTAATAAATGTTTTTTGACCGTAAACTCTAGTTTTTTGTAAGGGAATATATTTCTCTGGCTCAAATGTGAAACTTTGGTTAGAAAAAGTCCAGCTTTGGATTGGAAAGTAAACTATTTCCGTCAAATCTGAATTAGTAAAGGTTTTTGACTGCAAGCTATTGTTTTTTGTAAGAAAATTATGGAAAATGTATTTCACTGGCTCAAATGTGAAACTTTGGTTAGAAAAAGTCCAGCTTTGGATCGAAAAATAAACTATTTCCGTAAAATATGCACTAATAAATGTTTTTGACCGTAAGCTCTAGTTTTCTGTAAGAAAATACATTTCTCTGGGTCAACTGTGAGACTTTGGTTCTAAAAAAGTTCAGCTTTGGATCGGAAAGTAAACTTTTTCTATAAAATCTGAAATTATAAAGGTTTTTGACAGTAAACTCTAGTTTTTTGTAAGAAAATATATATCTCCGGCTCAAATGTGAAACGTTGGCTAGAAAAAGTCCAGCTTTGGATCGAAAAATATGCCATGCACCCTTTTACAGTGTTTTAGAGGGTGTTGACCCCAATTTTGTTTGTGGTATTTACTGTTTCTTCTAATTTGACATGATAATGAAATAAACTTCTGATGACTTCAGTTTTCATTTATATATCCATAGTAATTTGTGTTAGTTTTAAGTTTGACATATCTTTATTTCTGCTCTTTCCATGGTTCAACCTCATCTCCTTACTTTTCTTTGAAAAACTTAGTCCTGGGGAAGGTTTTTTTCAGGTTTTACTAAAGACATTAAATCTCATACAGGCTTTTATCAATGACATTAAATCTCGTCCAGTGGGTAAAAAAAAATATCAAAATTTAGATATCTAGCTGACTGATGAATTTTAGACATGAAAATTATGGATATAATGAAAAATATTTAGTAATCTTGTTTATTACATTTATAGAACACCCCAAGTATGTCCAATAGGGAGAGAACATATGGGACGCGTGGAGTTCAACAGAATCTGAAGAAGAGTTCCTTCTTTTGAACAGTAGCGAAGATACTACAGATGATATAATGAAGATCTACTACAAAGAACATGGACTGTCACATACATGAGATGATTTGGTACAGAGGGGGCTTTCGGGTCAACTCTGCGTCGAAGACGATGATCGCTTATATGAGGACATGCCCCTTGTGAGAAATGTAGAAATAATCAATAATGATGATAGTGATGATGCCAGTATTCAAATACTTACTATACCATCACCTCAAATTGAAGTTATTATCGTTGAGGACGGGGCAGTGGAGGAGGATGTCATATATTTAAAAAGCATTATAAATATTGATTTAAAGAATGAATAAATGATTAGAAGAATGATTTTATTTAAATAGCATTGATGAAAAAAAGAAATGGTTGATTTCTTGAGAAAAAAATACATTACACTGCTAACTTCTATGAATTTTTTTTTATCTTCGATATTTTATTTTAGAAGTCTCTGCTGGTATCCTTACTCTAGACTTAACGAGTAGGGGAAAATTAATATAGTACAAACAAATTTATTGTATGATTACGATATAAAACTTAACAATGGTAATAATAATTAGATTTATCGTTAAATGATATATGAGAGCTCTTCCATCCCGATTTTCGATGTTTAAAATCCATTCCATAGAATAACCTCTTATGTATCTTAAAGGACCTCTTTTTCTCTTCTCTTAGATCATATTCATCATAATATTCACTGTTATATCTTGCACTATGCACGTTTTTCATTGAGTTTTCATATCTGTCTTTTATAATATATTTTGAGATATCTCTGTATAGAAACCCCTCTTTTCTCTGACTCTTCTTTCGAGCTTACTCTTCCTTTTCCTATTAAACCTTGTTTTATGCGAGCTTGCTTGCAATCTGTATAAATTGCTCTCCATATCATGTATGATTTTTCTCCAAATTTCCTCCGGATTCTTCTCCTCTATTCTAGAGTCTACACTGTCTAAGCACGTAGTAGTAGGTAATGTAAGGGAAACCTTACGTAACTCCTAGCTCTCTTTTCAGGAGGAGGCGGGTATGCCTCATAATTGTCCTCAAAAAGAAGAAAAAATTTAGCATAGAATAACGACTCCCTGTTTGCACCCCCTTCTACAGAACTTATTATAAGGCATAATTTTGTCTAAAAAGCATCTGCCATTGTCCCAAAGAAGCCCCTACCCCCTTTTTTAGCAAAAGAAAAAGTAAACATTTGCGAGAAATATACTACGAGAGTCAGCAGTTCCTATTTTTACCATTTAGAGAAAACATTAAATACACTCCATGTTGGAAATAAACCCGAAAAGCATAGAAATCCTATTTTTACCATTTAGAAAATAAATTTAAAAACATGCCTAGAGACGCAACGCATATATTTGCACATTATTCCTCTTGAGTCAAAGGTTTATATCATTTAAAGGGACCCGCGTTTCAATAAACCTTCTCATAGTAGGTATGTATCTTTTCTTAACCCCCCCCCTCCCCCACCACATAAACTTGGAGTACTCAAAATGGAAAACAAATACTATTTGAAACTATTTGTTATAAGTAACAACCATCCCCTCTTGCAATTCATAACATTTACTCTAGTCAATTTGACCGGAATAAAAAAATATCTTTTTCAGCAAAAACTCTGCTATCCTAATTCATATGGATATAGCATAACGGATGTGCACTTGACGGGGTGCAATAATTATCCCTATTTAAATCTTTACGGAACTGATAAAAGTCATGTTCGCGGCTTAATGTCATGAAGGGGAGTATTAATACCTAAGGTTGATGGTTGTAAGTTGTCACTTTTGCTAGGATAGAGAAAGCATGAAAATTACATGAATTTGTCGAAAAAGGGAATTATTTCCAATGAAAGAATTTAAATCGTTAACAGTGGGTTTACATGGTAAAAAAGAGCGTATTTTATGCTTTTTAATGACTATAAATATCGCATAGTGGAGTTTGTATTGGGGGGGGGGGGTATACCCTGAATTTGAATATACTGGAGGGGGACTACAAAAATTATTTTATTTGGAAATAACCTAAGAAAATTTACTAAACAGAACTCACATTATAAATCGATGTTGCTAAAACTTCCAACTCATCAATATTTAGTGTTATCTCCATGATGCCTTGATACTGTATGATAATTTAACGCATGTCCATTATAAACAAAATCTTAAGGGCACATTGTGATGTAAGGGAAACCTTATGTAACTCCCTGATTGACCTAGAAAGAGACACATGATTCTGTCCCGTTAGCGGATCAATACATTTAGAAACATCCCCTGATTGGGACACGTGATCCTGTTCCCGTTAGCGGATCAAAACATTTAGAAACATCCCCTGATTGACCTAGAAAGAGACACGTGATCCTGTTCCCGTTGGCGGATCAATACGATTGCTCCGTTAGTATTCAGTGCGCATGCGCAAACTTCGTCCCGGAGTCAATACACTTAGAAACATCCCCTGATTGACCTTGAAAAAGACACGTGATCTTGTCCCGTTACACTCGATTATAGATGGCAGCAGAGTGTTCGTCTCGTATGTAATTACCCCTTTCTACTTTCGGTTACTATGGGTTTGAGTTCTTTACTATAGTAAAGAACTCCGTGGGCTAGCACTTGCTGCTGTAACTATGATTAATATTAATAATAACTAAAGTTATTATTAACGTTAATCATTACATGTTTAGCGTTAATAATTAAAGTATTTTAATTGGTACTTATCTGTTATAACTCCAATACTGAAGTTCTTCATCCATTGACGCACTATAGAACGGTTTCTTTCATAGTTTCTTTCAGCTTAGCGTGAGACAAGACAAATACAAGTGACAGAATAGATGGGAAATAAATAAATTGGGAAATAATGGGAAATAGATGGGAAATGATAAATACAAATTATTATATTTTTTATAATTATAAAAAATAATTATGTTCTTTTAGATTCAAATAAGAAGCTATCAAAAAAGGATAGTGCAAATCCTTGTGAATTGTTGGCAAGAGAAAATAAGAAGCTATTCAGAAGAATGAATCCTCCAGCTGTCGTGGTAATTATCTCTTCATTGTAGATTCCAGAGCAAATATTTTTCATAATAACATGGCAAAATTGAGTATATGGCAATATATATATATATATATATATATATATATATATATATATATATATATATATATATATATATATATATATATATATATATATATATATATATATATATATATATATATATATATATATATATATATATATATATATATATATATATATATATATATATATATATATATATATATATATATATATATATATATATATATATATATATATATATATATGTATAAACATATATATATGTATATATATATATATATATATATATATATATATATATATATATATATATATATATATATATATATATATATATATATATATATATATATATATATATATATATATATATATATATATATATATATATATATATATATATATATATATATATATATATATATATATATATATATATATATATATATATATATATATATATATATATATATATATATATATATATATATATATATATATATGAATTTTCGAAAAAACTGCCTAGTGGAAAATAATTGCCACCCGACACTTAATCAGGAATGGTAACTATTGTTTCGGTTGATTTTAGTTTATTGTTTAATATGAATGCTAGATATGTGATATCATTGAGCAAATTTAAAATGGAGGAGCAATTATGCTTTGCTGTGAAACTGAACATTTTATATATAAAAAAAATTGTTTAAGTAAAAGTTTATTGTGAAAAGAAATTTATGGTGATTTCGAAAAAGAGCCTGAAACCGCTTGAATATAGCGTCAGATCGAAATAAAAAGTGCACCATTGGAATCAGCAGGGTCCAAAACCTTTTGCAGGATAATTACAGTCTCCCATCCTGAACACCCAGGAAATGACTTTTGCATGGTTAGCACTGATGTCTACTTTTTTTTCTTTTTTTTCACCAGGGCTAGCCAATGACCAGAACATCATTGAGAGATGTTTGATGGCTCATTCGAATGGAAATTGAATTTGCTAGTGCCCTTTTTAAGTGACCAAAAAGGTTGAAATGCACATAGCCCCCCCCCCCCGTCCCTGCAGGCCCGCCCCCCCAAACTAGTACTATAAAAATTTTGAGATAGCCATTTTGTTTAACTTAGTCCAAAGGTCCAATTTATATGGTTTTGATGATGATCTGGCCCTCCATAGTCCCTGGAGAAGGGCTGTATGTGGTATTGGGCGTATTGATATCACGTGTATCGATATCGGGCGCATTGGTATCACATGTATCGTATCGGGAATATCGGTACCGGTATCCGTTGTTTGTTGTTTTCAGTCATTTTCTAGGCTCATTTTTTAAAGCATGTCCCGACAAGGTATCATGGTTGCAGCGGTAGCTACAACCTAGTAAGCGAACCACAACCCATAGTAACCAAAAGTTATAAAACGCGATCTGAAAAAACTGTCTAGTGAAAAGAAATTGCCATCTGACATTGAATCAGGAATGTTAACTATTATTTCGGTTCGTCTTAAAAGTAAAAGCTTATTGCGAAAAGTAATTTATGGTGTTTTCGAAAAAAGCTTCAAACCCCTCGAAAATGGCGTCAGATCAAAATGAAAAGTGTACCATTTGAATCAGCATGGTCGAAGATCTTGTAAAGTGAAATTACAGTCCCCCTCCCTGAACAACAAGGAAAATCACTTTTGCATCGGTAGCACTGATCTGTCTCCCGTTTTTTTTTTCTTCAACATGCCTAGTGGGCTACCATAACATCAAAGAGAGATAATTAATTGGTTATTCAAAAGCTATTTCTCATCTCTACGTTTTTTTTATAAATTCCGCCATCTGAAAGTGCCATATGGCAATAAAATGGCACTTTTTGTGCCATTTCTCAAGGGGTGACACTAGCAGGCTACCAGAACATCGTAGACAGATTTTTTAGAGCTCATGTAAAAGATATTGCTCATATATACGTCTTTCATATAAATTCCACCAGCAGTAAGTTCCAAATGGCACTAAAAACGGCACTTTTGGTGTCGTGACTCAAGTAGGAAAGATGGGGCTACTGGGCTATCAAAATATCTGAGGATGATATTTAATTGCTTATTTGAAAGCTCTTACTTTTACATACGTGCTTTTTTCAAATCCATCATCCGTAAGTATAACTCAAAATTGAGAACAGCACTTTTAGTGCTGTTTCAAAATTAGAACTGCTCTGTATTAAAAGATATGTACCGTTTTAATAGTTATGTTCCAGAACCCTTAACTGAAGGTTCACAAGAACCCCTCCCGTACACTCCCCTCCAAGCCCCTTTGGTAAGTTTCATAAATTGTCTGCTCATCTGCAAGCTACTGAAACATAAGCAGGCTACCACATCATCATAGATAGATGCTTAATGGCTCAATTAAAAGCTATTGCTTATATTTACTAGGTTTTTGAAAATTCTACCATCTATTAGATTTCGCAGATTTTAATGTTTACTAGTTTCTGAGGAGAATTTCCAATGAACTCTTTGTCATGGTTGAAGCATTAGCTGCAACCTAGTAAAGAGCGAACCACAGTGCATAGTAACTAAAAGTTCAAATATGTTAAAACAGTCGTTGTTTCTTATTTTTTCCACGCCTAGCGGGTTACTAGAACAACATAGAAAGATGCTTAAGAGTTCATTCTAAAGACGTCACAATACACCGTACAAGTACATTATACTTGCAATCAGTGTTTAGAGTCGCCAAGGATATGCTATTCCAGTGTGTTCAAAGAGAGGTGTTGAAGTTGCCCAGGCTATAGGTAATATTCTCTAACAGGACTCTTATATGAAAATTCAAACGAATCGTATTAGTAAATTTGTTAATCCCCATGTTGCAAAAGTACTAGTAAAATATAATACACTGCTCTATCATAGTCATAATCCTAATAAGGATGCATTGGCTGAACGATTGATAAGAACTCTTGTCTTTTAATTTCAAGATATTGTAGATTGAAAAATACACCTTCTTTTATTCATGATTTAGATAAATCATGTTGATTTATAATCAACGACCTCATCGATCATTGTCCAACTCAACCCCAACGGAAGTTCTTCATTCTGATCATGACTCAATTGATCCTTTTTTTAAACAATATTCCAATGACACGATTATGAAGAAGAAGAAAAAATTCAATGTGGGTGATACTGTTCGAATAAATAGAACAACTAATGTCTTTGAAAAGGGCAATTACTTGTAGTCCACAGAACTTTTTAAAGTGGCAAAAATCCTAGATACTAAACCCATAACTTATCGTTTGCGCGATACCAAAGATGAAGAGATTCTCGGCGGCTTTTATGACTATGAACTACAAAAAGTTAAAAATAACAGTCACATCTACCAAATTAAAAATATATTAAAGAGTCGTACTCGCCGGTCTAAGAAATAGTTGCTTATTCGGTGACTATGATGCCACTCTGATTTTTATTCCTGGATCAGTGTTGAAGATATTGACAATGCCCAATGATTTTTATGTAACATTTATGTCCAACGTTTCCAATCCTGTCTACAACGACTTGAATAAAAACAAGTGATTTTTGGACGAAACTCACCCCGCCATTAAATTCGATGACGGGAAGTATGAAGTGGCTCTTGTCGACTGTATTCTCAAAAATACCTACGACATCCTGAGAAAGGATCGTGTGTATGATATAAAAGTTATACCATTAGATTGGTCACTCTTTGTCAAGTATGAATGGGTTGAAGCACTTAAATCATGTGAATATCCAAAAGTCACATTGAAATATATACAATATGACAGTATGACAGATTTGTGTCGTACAATCAATAGAAAAATCTCATCTCGTGGGAATGATATATTTGAATTTAATTATTCAATGGAACACAATAGGATTTACATTAACTCTTTTGTTGAAGATGAAATAATTCATCTTAATAATAATCTGAGAGACGCTCTCGGTTAAAAGCAGAATATAATCAATGAGAAAAACGCTGGCACTGTGAGCGGGGCGAATCAGGTTATATTTGATAATTATCCGCCTGGTTTCGCCTTGGAGTCTTTTATATTTATGTATGTGTTCTTTGGCAAACATCACGGGTTGGTGATTGAAATTTCCCCCTTCTATATGATCTTGAAAAACAAACGGCCCACGAACATGTTCATTAAGATCATGTAAAGCATTGTGAGTAATTTTCAGTACACACTTCGTATATGGAACTCTGGCAGTTAAAGCTAAGATTTTACTTGGGTGATTCACTGGCAGTAACAAAAGGTTTGGCAGTGATTACATGTTATTTTAAACCCATCATCTTCGACACCATCACCTAAAATGAACAAAACAAGAATTCCATTTGTGAGTCCGGATATCAACTTCTATCTTAGTGCCCTAAGTTCACGTGAAATGGGTGTTGGATTGGATAACCACAAAGGACGTGCGATATCGTCTAACTATAATATTGTTGTTTGTTTTTCTAGACTGATTCGTTCTGCACTACGGCGTGCCACAAAAGACCTTTTACCTGCTGCATCAAATTTTTCTGTCTAAACAATACAGGATTGGGGGTAAGGCATGAATTTCACGGAGAGTATTAAAGAGAATACTCAACCGTCACCAGGAGCCGTTGGTGAACAATTAAAATTTCAGTGAAATGGGAAGGGATAAAAAAAAATGCCTTGAAACAATTCACTTATCAGTCTTTACCCAGGCAAGAAGCAAAAGATATCAACAAGGACGTTAAGGAAAACAATCAAAAATACTAGTAAGAGCAAAAGGAAATAGATTGTTGGATCAAAGAGGGATTTATTCTCTTAAGATGACTTATCTCCCCCACGAAGAATCAAATCCATCAATCAGTTCTTCATTGAATCTATTCAATGCTGAAAATATTGACGTCAGTGTCAATTGTGGCTATTACAAACAATATTATCCCCAAAACCACCCTCAGAAAATATACACTTTCAGATATTTTCAAGTGAACTCTATATTCATTGACTCATAATAAAATTGAGATGAGTGAAATGGTGCGAAGAAGAAAAAGTCACACAATAAAGCTCGAACTGCTGCCTATGGTCTGTCCTATGAAAACTATGTTCTGCACAACCTATTCAAACAAATTAATGTGTTTTTTAATGAGAAACTGGTTAGCACTAGTAATAATTTTTTCAATTGGGCAAGTTACATAAAATTTATGATTGTGAAACCAAAGGCATATGAGGAGTATAGAAGACAATAATTGGGTCAAGAATACTGGTGAGATGTTGATACTTACGGTGAGTTAATTACTGCAGTCGCCCAGGAGTATTATCTAGTCGGAAGATTAAATTATGAGTTATTCAAAATATCGCAATGGTTACCCCCCCAATTTAAAGATTGACATACAGTCACAACTAGCTACATCGAATTTCATTTTGAGAAAAACACATCCTGCAGAACCCGATGCAAATGTCATTATCACTCCGGCAATTCTTCATGTTCGAAAACTATAGGTTATATGGTCCTGTGGATTGGTAATAGAAAACTAAAGAGCCATTTGCAACATCGAACTTCTTGTCTTTCATTCGATTGCCAATTAATCTCACATTGCCAACGGGTATTGTAGCTGTTCAGAGTCATCATTTATCAATGGAGAAATCCCATTAAAACTCGCTTTGGCCTTTGTGAAGAGTGGCAGGGCCGTTGGATCTTGGACTGCATCCCCTCATGATTTTAATTTTTTCGGTCTATCTAGCCTTGTGTGCAAAGTGAATGGTATTCCACTGTACACTCTATCATTTGACAAAAAATCCTATAGAACTCTGTATGAGTTGACCATGCAATCCCTAGACCATGACTCCCAACTATTTGAAAATTTAATAACCGATTCAATGTTTTCAAAAAATCATGGTGTAATTGTTTTGGACCTGTTTGGGACCCAGGATATGAGCATAGTACGAACAGGGAATGTACGCTTAGAGTGCACATTTGCCGACGTCTTGACTGAGAGTATCACGCCAATCTCATTGAGTCAATTTGAAACCTATTGGGAAATCACACCTGACGGCAGTGTTCTACTAGACCTAGCACCATGAACACAAACCAAATAATCAGCGTATTTAATATGGATCCATACATGTTCCAGTACAATTCCTATTGCATACCATCGGATTACATTGAAAAAATTCCAAATGTTAACATTACCCTAATCATTGTTAATAGCAGTACCTCAACTTTGAAGACAGGTCATTGGCTATGCATCTTTGAAAGAATAAATAATATTGAGTTTTTGTATCCTCTTGGTCTATCGTATAAATTCTACATTCCATGCATCAGCAACTTTGTGTAGAGCAGAGGGAAAACTATCATTCAAAATCAAAGGAGAGTTGCTAAAATACACTATGCACAAGCGTGTTTAATATTGATTTTAGTGCCCTACTAATAAAATGTTCTAAAAATGTATGTGAAATTGTTTATTAATAAAAATAATGTATATACATGATAAAAAACGACTTTTCTACTCTTTAGATTTCATCTTGTACTACGTATAGGTACTTTTCGAGAAGAACTAAGGTAGGTAGATTATCTGAATTCACGGTATACTGATCCTGATGTGCTGCAATGTCAGGGTCACATTTTCTACCGTAGAGTGTAACTTCACTCTTATCATACCTCTCTGTATATTCAATGATACTATTCTCATTCATTTTGTAGAATTCGCATTTGTCAATTTGCTTATTTGAAGCAATGTCACCAACAGTGTCCTCAAGTGGCGAATATCATTCCGTCACAGCCAAATAAAAATCAGTGGGCTTATAATCATAGTAGTCATTGTCCTCACATCGATGACGTAGAAACCTAATTCTCTTGTTGTTCCAACAGTTGAATCGCTGGCCTGGCTCCTCCTCCAAGAACAATCTAAAGTCACTACAATACCAATTTCTAAGCAATAAACTAAAATCACGCTTAGGATTCTTTCCAACCATACCAGGATATGTATTCTCCCACTGATTACATTTATCATAGTGGCAATTAAAGCATAGATGCCCTCTAGGATGAGAGTCACACACCCCTTCAAGACATGAATTACAACCTTTAATTTGCACAGCATATCCTCTATGGAATTTACACTGGTTGCATAATATACACTTTTCTTCATACTCATCAATCATTGTACAATTCTCACATGATGACCAGCTGCCCAGTCTGTACATGCATAGTGGACATGTATGGAACATTGTTTCATGTGTTGACACTCTCACCACCATAGTGAAACTGAGCTACTATCAACAAATTGAGTGGGATAGAGAGAGAGAGAGGAGTAAATCATCTTCGAACACCATTTTTCTCATGAAAAGTCTTAAATTTCTAAGCTAGTGTTTAAAAGCATATCCACAATATTATTTTGCTGTATCGTAATTAATATGTCAATAAATTGTGTAAATGCCTTTGGACCACAACGTAAAAGCTTCATGCAATAGTCTAATGATGGAGAATCAGTTTTCATTACATCGATAAGCATTCCCTGAGAAAATATCTTCCTTTGAATAGATAACTCTAGAAAATCATCATCTAAAATGAAACATTTTTTCATAAACACAAGATTCTCCGTGATTCGCTCTATTTCAAATCTCTCCATTTTTTAGAGTCCTATAACGCACAACCCACTTCAGACTGACCAGAACTCTTTTTTTTCTACTTTAAAAAATATACGCTAGCCTACTATAGAAAGAAAAATATTCTTGATTTAGAAACAGTTTTATTGAGCATAATTACAACAATAATAATCACTGGTTCAATTTGTTTTCATCAATATATTTTACTAGTGCATCTATTGCTGCCTGAAGTCTATTTATATGTACTATATTCAGTTTCACAGTAAAACATAATTGCTTCTTCATTTTAAATTTGCTCAATGATATCACGTATCTACCATACATATCATCTCATTCAAGGCTTAGTCTACATCCTCGTGTTATTTCCACAGCCACGTTTGGTACTCTCGCCCTTGTATCATTACTGCTACCGGCTCCATCATCAAGCTCCAATAGTGTAAATGTTCCACTCATTTTCTCTACTAATATCGTCTCAAATAAACTATTATCTGAATTCAATTCTCTTACTAATAAGAACTACAATGAAAATCACCTCTTTTATTTGAATCCAATTACTAATCAAGTTAACGTATATGGAGAAGCCTCCGCTTTCTCCGATTGGCCCCAAAAATGGGTGTTGCCTCAGAAACCCGTCTGGTAACTCATGTATCGTTCATAGTAATAGGTGACTGTCCTTGGTAAGTCAATGTGCCGTTCAAACTGCACTGTATATTCATGCCTCGGGCGTAGGATTGAAAGCTTTATATAGATTACTACTTCTAGCCTGGAGGTAAGGCACTTTTGTTTTTTTAATTTCTTACTAAAAATAAGAAAAAGTTTTTTATAAATCTAGTGTTTCCGCACCAACCCCACTCTATTGACACCAAAGGCTTTGTCTTTTTGTCCTCCCCATTGAAGAAATTCCAATGGTGTTATATTTACTAATTTTTGTTTAAAAAAATAATTATTGTTTTAAAAAATAGAGTTTTGAGAAAGAGTCAAAATTTAGCGTAAAGAGCGGGGCGTTGAGGAGGGGAGACCCCCTTTTATATACGGAATAATTTCTGTTCGTTTTAAGTTTTAATGTCGCTCCTTGCTTTCAGTTAAAAAAAACTTGTTTTTTATTTATTTTCTGAACGTTTTTGAATTAATGCAGGTTTTGATTTTGGCTCACTGTACATGAATAATTAAAACCAAATTTGCATAGTAATTTTAATTTTTTTCTTGGCTAAATGGCTTTCTCGAAAGTTGTTTAATTTTATTTACGAACGTTTTTATTAGTAATAAATATACGTAGCTTACGAATTAACTTACGTAACAAACTTCTATATTCATATATTTTTAATACGTATATCAGGGGGTTCGCCCTCTAGTCAATACCTCGCTCTTTACGCTAAAGTTCGAATTTTGTTCCAATTCTTTAAAAATGACCTCTTAATCACAAAGGCTGTTAGAGTAAATTGCTCTAATGAAAGTAATAAAAAAAACTTTAGCGTAAAGAGCGATGTATTGACTAGAGGGTAAACCCAATCATATGCGTAACAATTTCTTTTCTGTTTAAGTTTTGACGTTGCTTTTTTTATATAATTAAAAATTTTTTTATACAATAAAAACTTGTTTTTTTTATATAATTTCTGATCGTTTTTTTAAATAATGCTGGGAAATCCGGCGTCCCTTTCATGGCAATGTCCCTTCCCCCATGGATAGATCCTCCCACGTGACCCCCGATCCACCCACCCCCCACTACCAGAAAAAATCCCCTCTGAAAACGTTTATACTTCCCAATAACCAATACTATATGTAAACATTGGGCAAAGTTCATAACTTGCAGCCCTTCCCCCGGGGACTGTGGGGGATTAAGTCATCCTCAAAGACACAGTTATTATATTTTTCGACCATGCTGAACAAAATGGCTATCTCAATTTTTTTTTTTATTAGTTGGGTCTATTTATGCACGGGTAAACAAAGTCCTTTACCGAGTCATGAAGTTCCAAAGGTATTTCACCAACAATAGGCTGAATTCCAGGGGGGGGCTTACCTGGTTTAATTGACACTTTTAATGCTATATAATAGAAATCTCAAACCAAAAATATAAAAAAGGCAGTATCCTTCAGCCATGAGGGGAGGGGGGCCCCCCCCCCTTATGGGCGTCCATGCTCGGCTATGCGATGTGAAGCACAATGTTAACTGAATTGGAAGAAACAAATTTTAGGGGATTGGGGGAGGGGGGTGCTCACATTTGTGTTACCCTTCGGAAGAAACGCACCCGTAATCTTTCTTTACCTTAAAATCACTTCTCTTTACTTTCACTTTACTTTCTCTACCTATGCGTTTTATATAAATTCCGCCGTGTGCAAGTGCCGTATGACGCGAAAAAGGCTCTTTTTATGCCGTTTCTTGAGGGTTGGGGCTAGCGGGCTACCAGAACATCTTAGATTGTATCATTGTAATAATTATGGTCCAAAACCCTTAACTGGAGGTTTGCAAGAACACCTCCAGCAACTTCCTCCTCCAGTCCCCCTTAATAAGCTACGTAATTAAAGTCCTACAAACACCAATATATTAAATTATATTATTAGAGCGTGGTTCTGTCACTACAGCGCTGGACTTAAAATTAGATTATCATGTGTTCGACTCTAGCTTGGATTTTTTTCGATCATGGTTTGTCCCTTCTTATGATTACTTTTCAGATAATCCACTATTTTTGCAAACGTGATGCACTCATTTTTTAAGCCATATCCCGGGAAAGCTGATTTTAAACCTATTACTCATATATCCGTGTTTTTTTTTTTATCAATTTGACCATCCAAAGTGCCATATAGCACTAAAAATTGCACTTTTGGTACCACTTCTTAAGTGAAAGAGTTTGGAAGCATAAAACGGTACCATTGCAATAATTATGGTGCAAAATCCTTAAATGTAGGTATGTAAAAACCCCTCACGTATACTCCCCCTCCAAAACCTCTTAGTAAGTTTCATAAATCGTCTACTCATCTTAAAAGTAAAATATTATTGAGAAAACAAATTCACTAAAATTTAAAACTTGTCAACTAAATAGTCGAGGACTGTTAGCTCAAAAAGGTATCGAACCCGTAAAAAATTCCACTATAAACGAAAATGGTACCAAAATAATCAGAAAAAAATTCAGTACATCATAATAAAAGTTCTTATAACTCTGAGTGGGGCGAGTACCCGAAAAACAGGGGAAAAGGGGGAAATGCGAGGGAAAATGCGAAAAATGCCGAACATGACCAGAAAATAATTTAAAGTGAATTTTCTGAGGTTTTCACATACGCTGATTACAAAATTGACATCTAAAATTCAGTATAGAAAAAGAGTACTAAGGAGAACGGGGGAAAAGGGGACAGAGGGGAGAAAAGAGAAGAAGACAGGGTAGGGGTAGAAAGTGGTTTGAAAGCTATTTTCTGGGGTATTCCTATCTGGTGATTACGAAATTGAGAACCAAAATGATATAAAAAAATTGATTAACATAAAACGGGGAAATGGGGGGGGGGTGGGGGAGGGGAAAAAGGGAAATATACAGGGTAGGGGTAGAAAGCATGTGGAAATGTTTACAAATGTTAATACAGGAGATCTATAGTGGTTCGGCTACCCCATAGGTTCGAAAAGGCAAAAAAAAAAAACTCGAGAAAGAAATACGGAAAGATACTGAAATTACTTTATTCCGTAATGCAGAAACTGACGGGCCTAGAGTACAGTACTAGTGAACAGCACGTTACTGCGACCGCAGCACGAATAAAGAGAGATACTAAGGATCTACTGACGTTTCTTTAATTCCTTCTAGAGAACTGTCCTTTCACTATGTCCACAGAGCTTAGAGGTACAGTTTCCGGGCTTATTGCCCAAAAAGGTGTCAATGCAGAGGATGCTAAAGCTGTAGGTGAGCTCATCCTCCAGCACATTGATGGCCACTCCGTCGAAAGTTTTTCATTCAGGAAGAAAGACAAAGTCGTTGCACTGGCATCCGATGGGAACATAAGGATAGATGGCGAGATTTTGTATATCGACCCTGCACTGCTTTTTCAACGTCTTTCGACTGCTGCCCATACATCTGAAAATGACATGGCAGAAACTCTACGTTACGAACTCTGCAGTTATCCGCCCGCTTTGTTTGAGAATTCTGGCATAATGCGTCAGCCAGACAAACCTGCACTAGCGAAAGCAATATGGAAAGAAGCGAAAACGGACTCGATTCACCACCTGCCAGTGTCAGATCGTGTCACTGTAGTTGACGGAGGTTGGCTGCTTCAGCAAGTACCTTGGAAGATTGGTGATACTTATGATTCAATCTTTGACAGCTATATTAGTTTCGTTACTCGACGCTGTACCTCCCCTACTGTTGGCTTCGATGGATACAGTGCTGGTCCAGCCACGAAAGATGCTACCCACAACCGACGGTGTAAGGGAAGCCAGCATCAAGTGATCGATTTCAGTTTAGGGATGAAGCTCCAGAAAAAGGAGGAAGAGTTTTTGAGCAACTCTCAGAACAAACACCAAATTATAAGCTACATCGGGGAAAAACTCAGAGCCAAAGGATTTGAAGTCGTCCATGCAAAGGACGATGCTGACTATCTAATCGTGAAGACTGCCGTAACGAAAGAAGAAAACTCTGAAACAATAGTTCTTGGCAACGACACTGACCTTCTGATTCTACTCTTGTATCACCTCCCGCCTAATGCAAAAACACTTTACTTCGAATCGTCAACGAACGCAAAAGAAGCGATAACACGGTTCTGGTGCCTCAACGAAGTTAAAAAAAAATGGGAGAAGTATCCAGGCTACTTCTGGTAGGGCACGCACTCTTGGGATGTGACACGACCTCACGAGTTTTAGGACTTGGAAAGCAAGCTTTGCTACCTCTTTTGAAGAAGAGCGAAGTCTTCAGAAAAAAATGCGAAGTGTTTCTGGATGAATCATTGTCTAAAGATGAAATTGTGAAAGCGGGTGAATATCTTCTCCTCAGCTTGTATAAAGCACGACCAAACGAAGATCTCACTAAGCTGCGACATCGAATTTTCTTGGAAAAAGTTTCTTCGTCAAATACTATGGCGTTTGTTAAGCCTGATAGGTTTCCGCCAACCGAAGCTTCAGCTTCATTCCACTCCCAGCGAGTGCGCATCCAGGTATCCCGTTGGAAAGGAGAACCAGCTGACCTTGACCTGCCTGACTGGGTTTGCGTCCTCGGGGACCATAAATACTCACCTGTGATGATCGATTTGTTGCCCGCACCTCAGACTCTTTTGAGTGTCGTGAGATGCAACTGTAAGACAGACTGCGAGAACTCGCGATGCAGCTGCAAGAAAAATGGATTAGCGTGTACGTTCGCGTGCGGAGAATGTCAGGGTATAAACTGTTTGAACAGGGACAACGAGATTGTCGAAGATGAGGAGCTCGACTAGTGACATCAATGCTGTGTTTTTCAAGTCAACTCTACTGCCTTAAAAAGTGCAGATTTTACCTATAGTTACTGAAGTTCTTCTTTTAGTTTTTTATTCAACGATATTGCCTTCGAAAGTACAAATTTTACCTATAATAGCGGAAGTTTTATACTGTGATCACTGCCAAGCGGTTGTTTTCTTTATGTTTAGTAATTCAAATGGTTGTAAGAAATGTCTGTGATTCAAGAAAGTAAAAGTTTGATACTTAAGCGAGTTATTTTGTCCATAGGCCAACTTATTAGCCATTAGCAGCTGGCTCAGTAGTTAGGCTTCCCGTCCCCTTTTCCATTATTTCCTCCAGTTTTGTTCGGTTTTCATGGTTCTCGTTTTCTTTCCTTCATTTTAGGTGTCAGTTTCGTGATCAGCAGATAGGAAAACCCCAGAAAACACATTTCAAACTGATTTCTACCCCTGACTTCAATTGTCCTTTTTCTTCCCCTCTTTCCCCCTTTTCCCCCGTTATGGTGGGGCTCATGTTCTTTATTTCATTTCAGATGTCAGTTTCGGGATCAGCAGATAGAAAGACCCCAGAAAACATATTTCAAAGTGCTTTCTACCCCTACCCTGTATTTTTAAATTTTTTCCCCTCGTCCCCCTGTTCCCCCCGTTTCCCATAGTACTTTTATTCTATACTGAATTTTAGATGTCAGTTTCGTGATCAGCGTATGGGAAAGCCCCAGAAAACTCACTTTCAACTATTTTCTGGGCATGTTCGGCATTTTTCCCAATTTCCCCCGCATTTCCCGCTTTTCCCCTATTTTTCGGGTACTCGCCCCACTCGGATTTATGGGGACTCTTAGTATGTTATACAGAATTTTTTTCTGATCATTTTGGTACCATTTTCGTTTATATTACAATTTTTTCCGGGTCAAACCCTAAAAGTCCTGGACTAAAAAATATACCAACAATTAAGCTTGATTGGTCAACAGTTTTGAATTGAACCTTCAAACTTCACTCTGCGATGAAGCCTGTGTGCTAGTTCTAACGGCGGTAATTGAGGAAAAGGGACGTCCTTATTCTCTTAGTTTTGCTCTTGTCTAGGTTTTGAAAAACACTTTTTTTTGGTCATTTCATTGGAAAAGCAACTTGTTTCATTTAAATGTTGGGGAAACAACCGAAAGTGCACTTTGTGGGAATGTGCTATTAAGCAAACTTATAAAAAGCGATTAAGTATAAATATAAGCTTTTAAATGAGCCCTTAAACAGCTCTCTTTTTTTACAGTAGCTTTCTAGTTTCTGCTAGTCAGTAGGTGATTTATAAAGCCTTGTCTTCATTAAGGCTTGTGCAAGCGAAGTTGGCCGAATAAAAACAGCTTTTTGCTCATCGACAAACAAACGTTCCTGAAAAACATGTATTGTTTTGTAAAGTATGGATAATGAAATTTATGTTATAGACTGAAAGTTTTTCTTAGCTGTCAAGGTTGTTTGCAGTGTTTTCTAGAGGTGTCTTATCTCCCCTAGATCGGTGATAATTAGAAATTATGTTAAAAATAAGTTTTCAACTGTAAATAAGAAGTAACATTAGAACTTAAAACGAACATACATTATTCCGTATAAATAAAAAAGATTATGGCAGCGTTGTTTCTAATTTAAATTTTAATCAAAAACTGTTCGTTTAATTTAAAAAAAAAAGTTTTCCCGAGGGAAGTAAAGAGTGAAGTTGAAACTTAAAACCGACAAAAATTATTATTTCACAGCCGATTTAATACATATCAATAAAACTAGTTCAAATAAGCCAACTAATTATGTTTCCATATGGTTCTAAGATTATACAAAACTAGCGCTTTACTGAAAACATAAAATAATATAGGAGTTTTGGTACAGTAAAAGCAAACCAATTAAGGACACTTTTTACAGAATAAAAATATTATCAATCCTTTTTAGGATCATTCCCTTTTAAGATAAAGCAACAATCCATTTTAGGATTTGGCTTTATTTATTTTTACGTTTAATTTAATATTACTTCTGCGCAATGGCTCAATTCAATGACTGGCTCTCGTTTTGGTTCTGAAAAGGACAATTCATGATTAGTTTGTACACAAGTTCGAAGTAAAGCCATCTTGGTAGTATTAGGACAAAAGACTAGCTTCAGAATTTGTATCATACCTTGAAATTCACTGTTGTATAGAGAGAAATAATGAAATTTCCAGAGTTCATGTTATGTCTTATTTGATTCATTTCTAAGTAATACTAAAGCATATTTCTTACAATTTAAGACTGTATATTACCCACTATTGGTATTATAGCCGGCGAGACTAAAATGCTGCTTGATAAATAAATCTAATATTTATATATGATGTTCAATTACTTCGCGGTTGTTTAAAAAATATTTAGTTTTACGCTTATGTTTTTAAGATAATTTTAATTGTATACTGAAAGTTACTGATGTCATAACATGTGTAAGACTACCAAAAGCTTTATAGATTCGTTTAATGTTGTCAGGCTACATACTCACTTTTAACTCTTAAATCAATAATCCTGTTTTTTATTCTGGACTTTTGTGTTTTCAGTAAAGCGCTAGTTTTTTACAATCCTAAAAGCATAAAGGGAAACATAATTAGTTACTTTATTTGTAATAGTTTATTGATATGTATTAAATAGGTTGTGAAGTAATAATTTTTGTCCGTTTTTAGTTTCAAATTCGCTCTTTACTTCCCTCGGGAAAACTTTTTTTTTTAATTAATAAAAGAGAAGAGCTAAACAAGGTTTTCACTGGTTTCACGGTAAATATACTGCATTGGTAAATGAATTGGGTTTGATAAAAGAGAAGAGTGAAACAAGGTTTTCAGTGGTTTACCGGTAAATATACTTCATTGATAGATAAATTGGGTTTGATGAAAGAGAAGAGCTAAACAAGGTTTTCATTAGTTTCACGGTAAATATACTTCATTGGTAAATTAATTGGGTTTGATAAAAGAGAAGAGTTAAACAAGGTTTTCATTGGTTTGACGGTAAATATACTGCATTGGTAAATAAATTGGGTTTAATAAAAGAGAAAGAGTTAAACAAGGTTTTCAGTGGTTTCACGGTAAATGTATTTCATTGGTAAATAAATTGATATATAAATTGAAAAAAAAGGGATTGGTTACACGGTAAGTTGGGTTTAGTAAAAGAGAAGAGCTAAACAAGGTTTTCATTAGTTTCACGGTAAATATACTTTATATGTAAATAAATTGGGTTTGATGAAAGAGAAGAGCTAAACAAGGTTTTCATTGGTTTTACGGTAAATATACTTCATTGATTAATAAATTGGTAAATAAATTGAAAAAAGAGATTGGTAACACGGTAAGTAAGTTGTGTTTAATAAAAGAGAAATGCGAAACAAGGTTTTCATTAGTTTCACGGTAAATAGACTTTATTGGTAAATAAATTGGGTTTGATAAAAGAGAAGAGTTGAAAAAAGGTTTTCATTGTTTTCATGGAAATAATGGTGCTATACTTTATTTCTTTATTACAAAAAAAAATAAAATAACTAAAGTAGTTAATATACTACTCTTTAACAAGCCTTTGATTTACTTTAAAATGAGTTGTTTGCAAATATTTGCCCTAAAGTCTTACAACCAAACACGTACTTGATCCCACTACTGCCAGGTACCATCTCTGAGAAATGGGTATCGAATTTGGGTAGGCTTAAGCCCTACATAAAAACACTTTCAGTTAAAAAAAAAAATTAGCTATGGCAAAATATTTTCAATTATTGAAATATGACAAAACTGGCAAAATAGTTTGAAAACTGATTCATCAGTCATAAAATCCGTCTTTGGTCTGCAGTGATAGGTCGAATTAATCCTTTTATTTATGTTCTTTAAGACTAGAAAGCAATCCTGAGGCCATCTTTAAATAAGAAGTATAAACCCTTATCTGAAACATTACTTACTACCTCATTTTATCTATCCTCAGATGGTATTATGTGCATCATAAGTATTCTTTGGACGGTCTCATCTTTTTCTACCATCCAGAAAGATATCATATGCGGCTCTTTTGCATTCTCGAAACATATCTCAAACATATCCGCTTGTTCATCTTAGTACAGCAATGCTGAAATGCTGACATTTGTATTACCGCAGCTTAAATACTTCAAAGTGGGGTAGAGAGTAGCAGTAAGCGTGAAAAATTGAAAGGATGCTATTACGATGCTTAGGTTCCTCTTTCAGAGAAAAAGCAGCCATAACCATCGTATGTTACTATCCTTGAAAGTTATAATGTTAAATTCTAGAAAAGTAAATTAAACGTCGCCTATGTGCCCTATGCGCCCAAAATAGCTCTGGAAGAGCTTTTTTCTTTTTTTTTTCTTTCATCTAGATTCAAAATCAAAATTTATGCATGACCTTTGTTTAATCTATCGATAAATAACCATAAATGCCCACAAACAAGTATTCATCGATAGCAAGTATTGTTTTTTTTCCTAGTTAGAAAATAGCTTTTTGTATGTTGTTTCTTCTCCTAGCCTAGAAATTCATCCAAACGTCAAATCTTGTTAGCTGATTACAAGGCTATGAAGAGCGTCTACATAATTAAGATACTTCATCCTGGGATTAAGAACTCGAGCAATATGTAAGTTTTACTTTGTATGGTCTTTTAAAGGTTATATTATTTTACAAGGATATAAGTCCACAAATTCACACAGTATAAGCGGTGAGGTTGTGTTGACTATGTTGTTATTAGGTTTTGTTTGGTTATATTGTTAGCAGGCCTGGATTTACCAATAGGTCCACTAGGCCTGGACCTAGGGGTACACAATGCCAGGTGGCGCAATAAATTATCACTGAGTGATTTTTTCTTAACGAAAACTGGACCTATGTTGTTTATCGTCAAAGTGCAAGTTGCGCTCCGCTACCATGAAGCCTATTCACAGAAAAGTGATTTTAAAACAACACAGGAATTCTTTGGCCACTTATAAACTGTCACATTCCCCCAAAAATGGCAGCTGGGAGTTCGGTAAAAACGGAGCGGCCAAAACGTTTGGGCCTAGTAGCGTCAAAGCTTTAAATCTGGCCCTGATTGTTAGCCATTTGTAGAGCTTTGAAGAGCGTGTATGTAATTAGGATGCTTCCCTCTGGTACAAATACCTCGATTTGGCTGAGAATCGTCCTGAGCAGCTGCAGCCGATTATGCGAAACGGTCGTCGGAAGTCATTCCAAATTCCATTGGTGCCGAGCAGGCCAGTACATCGTCCAATTCCCCTGGAAGTAAAAGTAATCAAGTACTAAGAACTCGTCTATGTTAGTTCCATTTGGTATTATCTTTAAAAGCCTATTCTACTTTCCAATGAAATATTATATGTTTAATTTAATTTCTATATTTGTAATTCTAAACATTACACGTTATCCCGTTTATACATTTCCTTACCTAAAGTTTAAACCCTCCATTCACTGGCCATATTCATACTTACAGGTTTCTCCCTCGTCTATTACATAACAAAAAACAGCCTCAATAATTCACTGGGGATTCCAAAAATAACACCATTTACAAAAATTATTTGATTTTGTTTACCTTTTCTGATCAGCAGCTTCTGAGCACACAAACAAATGGTGGATATTTGCGGAAGTGACAAACAAGGCCGTATACAGAGGGGGGATTAGGGGGTTTGAACCCCTCCCGAAATGTTTTTGGCTCGTAAAAACATAACAAAAAGGGATATAAAAATTTTTTGTATTATATTTTTTGTTTTTTTGTGTACCCCCCCCCCCCTCGAAAAAAATATTTGAGTAAAACCCCTCTGAAAAAAAAAATCCTGGATACGGCAATGGTGACAAATAAGAAAAAAAATTAAACAAAGAAGTGGGTTTAGTTACATAAACACAAATACGTGAAAATCGGATTGAAGGAAGCGTAAGATTTCATTCAAATTGATTACTTAAAACCCAAATTTCAATAGCGGGACTTTGAATTTTATTCATTCACATATTACTATGAAAACGTTACTTTACATTCATATGATATGGTCTCTTACGGACGAATCCATGCTAGGCACATTGGATACAGGGGTTCAGCTAGAGTTCTAAGTTTGGAGGAGGGATTTGAAGAATGTGTTGACAAATGCGGACAAACAAGCTAAATTTCCAAAGTAAATAGGTATGTTTTCCAAGGTGTTGACACGCAGCAGTGACACCTTTGAACTCCCCCTATGGTGACTTCCAGGCCATACATCTTCTACCAAAACAACTAAAAAAGAATACAATAAACCATACATTCCTATTTAATGAATGTTCACTTGCGTGGGTGAAAGATCCAAGATTCAATTGGTTAAAACCATGATATCCAGTCAGGGGCAGAGCTAAAGGAGAGAGAAGGCGTTGTAAGGTGTGGACGGGGGAGTTTCAAGGTGTCACTGTTGCGTGTCACAGGTGCAACACCTTGGAGAATTTACCTATTTACCTTGGAAATTACCTGACAAGCAAAATTACTCGAAGAAATCTGGTGCCATCTTCTGGACAAGTTTGTCATAAAAGAAATTACAATAACCCAATAACCCAAAAAATTGTATAATAAAATAATATTATTTTATATAATAATATATAATTTATATAATATAACATTATACAATAATATTATATTATATTAATATTATTATTATGTTATAATATATATATTATATAAATATATTATAATATATATTATTATTATATTATATATTATATTAATATTATATTAATATTATATAGTAATATTGATTTATATAATAAAATAATAACCCAAAAAATTATATCGGCCGGTAACTGATGCTTATTTTTTCCGATGTCCGATAATGACACTGACCCTCATGGTATACTTATTATTATTTATTTTTTTTGTTTCTAAAGTTAATTTCTTGATGTTTGGGATGTTTCGTCTGTATACTGTATAAAGTTCTGCCACTTTCGCCCCATCAAGGCCATATTTTTCCAGTGTCAGTTTTTGCCATTGGAAGTACAGTCAAGCTACTAAAATTTTCATATACTAATATTGATGAAATAGTACTAATAATGTGAATCCGAAATGTCGTCCTCTTTTGCTTTTACAGTTAATGCTGTTGTTCCAAATTTTTGACTCCTTCGCTGGTCCCCAATTGCTTTCGGGGTCTCCACTTTATGTTTGTGCCTTGGTGCTAATAATACGAGTCCGAAGTAGAAGGGGGGGTACCAGCCCCACGGGGCACCCCTGCTGCCACCTATAACTTTTTTGCACCCCAAATAAGGGCATAGAGTCATTAGGGAGAACACGTGGTTAATGGGGTCAATGACCTCTTTCTTCATGGTCTCTTTCTCCAGGTGTGTTTTTGGCACGCTCTCAGCGAATGTTATGAGTTTCCAGAAATTTGGAACACCTGTGCTATCGACCTCAATTCCCCTATCGTGAATCAATAATTCCCCTTAGAAACAACAAATTAATTCCCCTTTCTTGACAGATCAATCAACCAATGACATCATCTGTCAGACTTTAAAAATTTTCGCATAGAAACGATTCTCCAGGAATAGATCCAAGTCATTAATGTCTTTGCCTCGGAAACAACTCTTTTGGTCGAACTCCAAAGGATATTAATAGCCAAAGGCCATGGAAACAATTCTCCAAGAAACATCTTAGCGATGAATTGTTTTAGCGCGTGAATCATCTCTCATATTAATTTGAAATACATTAGCATAGAGATGCCAAAAACAAAAGGATCACGCTGAATTGCGTTTAGGAATTATTTTGGCGACAGTGTTTTAGAGAGGCTATGGAACTATTTCGGCGAAACCGTTAGAGACATTTTAAAAGATGATTTTAGGATAGATTTTGGAAGAGGTTTTGAGTGTGGTCGTTATAATACACAAGTTTCATTTGAACAGTGTTGTGAGGTCCTCTAACCCAACCCCAAAGGGTTCCAATCCCCCTACCCCAACCCCGAAGGAAGCCACCGGTCCTCAAAGGTCCACTGGGCTCCCAAAGGGCCCCCCGGCCCTCAAGGTTCCCCCAGACCCCCCCCCCCCGGGCCCAAAGGGCCCCTCCCCTCCTCCCTCCCCGCCCCTCCCCTCCTCCTCCTCCCCTCCTCCTCCTCCTCCTTCTCCCCTCCCCTCCTCCTCCTCCTCCTCCCTCCTCCCTCCTCCTCCTCCCCTCCCCTCCTCCCCTCCCCTTCCCTCCCCCATTTTTTATACTTTTTTTGTGCATTGAGACACAGAACGACCCCCTCCCCCGGCCCCTCCCCCCTCCAAAGGTCTGATTTTTCAAAGTTCATTTTGAATTTCCTTCGTTGAAATGCAAGAGTTGGAATGTTTCAGTAGTGTTTGGTTGTGGTTTACCTTGTCAGAGTTACATTTTCTTGATTTTTCAAAGTTCATTTCGAATTTCTTTCGTTGAAATGCAAGAGTTGGAATATTTCAGTAGTGTTTGGTTGTAATTTACCTTGTCACAGTTACAATTTCTTTATTTTTCAAAGTTTATTTTGAATTTCGTTCGTTGAAATGCAAGAGTTGGAATGTTTCAGTAGTGTTTGGTTGTGGTTTACCTTGTCACAGTTACATTTTCTTGATTTTTCATAGTTCATTTTGAATTTCTGTCGTTGAATTTCAAGATTTGGAATTTTTCAGTAGTGTTTGCTTGTGGTTTACCGTGTCACAGTTACATTTTCTTGATTTTTCAAAGTTCATTTTGAATTTCTTTCATTTAAATTGAAGAGTTGGAATATTTCAGTTGTGTTTGTTTGACATTGTCATTGATATATTCTCCTGATATCTCAAAGATTTTTTTGAATTTTATTCGTTGAATTGTATTATATGTACTATTTCTGGAGTGTTAGCTTACAGTCTAACTTTGTCACAGAACCCTTTTATTTTGATTTAAATTATCTTATTTTATTTAAATCGGTTTCATGAAAGAGTTGGAATATTACAGTAGTATGTTGTTGTAGTTTACCTTGACACAGTTACATTTTCTGGATTTTTCAAAGTTCATTTTGAATTTCTTTTGTTGAAATGCAAGAGTTGGAATATTTCAGTAGTGTTTGGTTGTTGTTTACCGTGTCACAGTTACATCTTCTTGATTTTTCAAAGTTCATTTTGAATTTCTTTCGTTGAAATGCAAGAGTTGGAATATTTTAGTTGTGTTTCGATGTGGTTTACCTTGTCACAGTTACATTTTCCTGATTTTTCAAAGTTGATTTAGAATTTCTTTCGTTGAAATGTAAGAGTTGGAATATTTCAGTAGTGTTTTGTTGTGGTTTACCTTGTCACAGTTACATCTTCTTGATTTTTCAAAGTTCATTTTGAATTTCCTACGTTGAAATGCAAGAATTGGAATATTTCAAAAGTAGTTGGCAAGGCTCTATCTTGTCAGAGTTACATCCTTCTGATTTTTCAAGGTTCATTTGATTTTCGTTCGTTGAAATGCAACTTGGACTATTTCAGAAGTGTTTGGTTGTGATTTACCATATCAGAGATACATTTTCTTAATTTTTCAAAGTTCATTTTGAATTTCTTTCGTTGAAATGCAAGAGTTGGAATATTTCAGTAGTGTTTTGTTGTGGTTTACCGTGTCACAGTTACATTTTCTTGATTTTTCAAAGTTCATTTCGAATTTCATTCTTTGAAATGTAAGAGTTGGTATATGTCAGTAGTGTTTGGTTTTGGTTTACCTTTTCACATTTACATTTTCATTATTTTTCAAAGTTAATTTTGAATTTCTTTCATTGAAATGCAAGAGTTGGAATATTTCAGTAGTGTTTGGTTGTGGTTTACCTTGTCACAGTTACATCTTCTTGATTTTTCAAAGTTCATTTAAATTTCTTTCGTTGAAATGCAAGAGTTGGAATATTTCAGTAGTGTTTGGTTGTGGTTTACCTTGTCACAGTTACATTTTCTTGATTTTTCAAAGTTCATTTCGAATTTCTTTCTTTGAAATGCAAGAGTTGGAATATTTCAGTAGTGTTTGTTTGTGGTTTACCTTGTCACAGTAACATTTTACTTATTTTTCTATGTTTTTTTTGTATTTCTTTCATTGAATTGCAAGAGGTGGAATACTTCAGTAGTGTTTGGTTGTGGTTTACCTTGTCACAGTTACATCTTCTTGATTTTTGAAAGTTCATTTTGAATTTCTTTTGTTGAAATGCAGGCGTTGGAATATTTCAGTTGCGTTTCGTTGTGGTTTACCTTGTCAGAGTTACATTTTCTTTATTATTCAATTTTTATTTTGAATTTCTTTCTTTGAAATTCATTATCTGTAATATTTAAGTAGTGTTTGGTCGTGTTATACCTGGTAAAAGTTAAACTTTATTAATTGTTCAAATTCATTTTGAATTTCAATCGTTGAAATGCAAGAGTTTGAATATTTCAGTAGTGTTTGGTTGTCGTTTACCTTGTCAAAGTTACATTTTCTTGATTTTTCAAACTTCCTTTTGAATTTCTTTCGTTGAAATGCAAGAGTTGGAATATTTCAGTAGTGTTCGGTTTTGGTTTACCTTGTCACAGTTACATTTTCTTGATTTTTCAAAGTTCATTTTGAATTTTTTTCGTTGAAATGCAAGAGTTCGAATATTTCAGTAGTGCTTGGTTGTGGTTTAACTTTTCACAATTACATTTTCTTGATTTTTCATAATTCATTTTGAATTTGTTTATTTGAAATGCAAGAGTTGGAATATTTCAGTAGTGTTTGGTTGTGGTTTACCATGTTACAGTTACATTTTCTTGATTTTCCAAAGTTCATTTTGAATTTCTTTCGTTGCAATGCAAGAGTTGGAATATTCCAGTAGTGTTTGGTTGTGGTTTACCTTATCACAGTTACATTTTCTTGATTTTTCAAAGTTCATTTTGAATTTCTTTCATTGAAATGCAAGAGTTGGAATATTTCAGCAGTGTTTGGTTGTGGTTTGCCTTGTCGTAGATACATAATCATGATTTTTAAAAGCTCATTTTGAATATCTATATTTGAAATGCAAGAGTTGGAAATATTTCAGTAGTGTATGGTTATGGTTTACCTTGTCACAGTTACATTTTCCTGATTTTTCAAAGTCTATTTTGAATTTCTTTCGTTGAAATGCAAGAGTTGGAATATTTCAGTAGTGTTTGGTTGTGGTTTACCTTGTCACAGTTAAATCTTCTTGATTATTTAAAAAGTTCATTTTGAATTTCTTTCATTGAAATTCGAGAGTTGGAATATTTCATAAGTGTTTGGTAGTGGTTTACCGTGTCACACTTACATTTTCGTGATTTTTCAAAGTTTATTTTGATTTTCTTACGTTGAAATGCAAGAGTTGGAATATTTCAGTAGTGTAGGTCTTTTGTATACCTTGTCACAGTTACATTTTCTTGATTTTTCAATGTTCATTTTGAATTTCTTTCGTTAAAATGCGAGAGTGGGAATATTTATGTAGTGTTTGGGTGTGGTTTTCGTTGTCATAGTTACATGTTCTTGCTTTTTCAAAGTTCATTTTGAATTTCTTTCGTTGAAATGCAAGAGTTGGAATATTTCAGTAGTGTTTGGTTATGGTATACCTTGTCAAAGTTACATTTTCTCGATTTTTCAATGCTCATTTGGAATGTCATACGACGAAATGTATGTAGTTTTATTTGACAGTTGCGTCAGGCCGCGGATGAAATGGCAACCTTTTTATTTTCTTGATTTTTCAATGTTCATTTTGAACTTCTTTCGCGTTGAATAAATAGTCTGTAAAATGCTCAATTGTATGGCTGTGGGTTAAATTGCTACAGTTCCGCTTTCTTGATTTTTAAAAGATAATTTTGAGTTTCTTTCATAGAAATGCAGGAGCTCGAATATTTCAGTAGTGTTTGGTTGTGGTTTAACTTGTAACAGTTACATTTCTTGATTTTTAAATGTTTCTTTTGAATTTCTTTCATTGAAATGCAAGAGTTGGAATATTTCAGAAAGGTCTGGTTAAGGTTTACATTGTCACAGTTGCATTTTCTTGATGTTTCAAAGTTCATTTTGAATTTCATTCGTTGAAATGAAAGAGTTGGAATATTTCTGTAGTGTTTTCTTATGGATTAACTTGTCACAGTTAAATTTTCATGATATTTTAAAGTTCATTTGAATTTCTTTCGCTGAAATGCAAGAGTTGAAATATTTAAGCAGTGTTAGGGTTTGGTTTACAATTTCACAGTTAAATATTCTATAATTTTATAAGATAAATTTGAATTTCTTTAGATTAAATGAATTAGCTTGACTATTTCAGTAGTATATGGTTTTGGTTTACCTTGTCACAGATACATTTTCTTGATTTTTCAAAGTTCATTTTGAATTTCTGTCATTGAAAAGCAAGAGTTGGACTATTTCAGTAGTATTTGATTATGTTTTAACTTGTAACAGTTACATTTTCTTTATTTTTCATAGTTCATTTTGAATTTCTTTCGTTGAAATGCAAAAGTTGAAATATTTCAGTAGTGTTTGGTTGTGGTATACCTTGTCAAAGTTACATTTTATTGATTTTTCAAAGTTGATTTTGAATTTCTTTATTTGAAATGCAAGAGTTGGAATATTTAATTAGTGTTTGGTTGTGGTTTACATTGTAACAGTTACATTTTCTTGATTTTTAAAAGTTCAATTTGAATTTCTTTCGTTGAAATGCAATAGCTGGAATATTTCAGTAGTGTTTGCTTATGGTTTACCTTGTCACAGTTACATTTTCTTGATTTTTTCAAAGTTCATTTGAATTTCTTTAGTTTTAATGAAAGAGATGGAATATTTAAGTAGTGTTTGGTGTTGGGTTAACTTGTCACAGTTATATTTTCTTGATTTTTCAAAGTTCATTTTGAATTTCTTTCATTGAAATGCAAGAGTTGGAATATTTCAAAAGTGTTTGGTTGTGGTTCACCTTATCACAGTTACATTTTCTTTATTTTTCAAAGTTCATTTGAATTTATTTATTTGAAATGAAAGAATTGGAATATTTCAGTAGTGTTTGGTCGTGGTTTACCTTGTCACAGTTACAATTTCGTGATTTTTCAAAGTTCATTTTTAATTTATTTCTTTGAATTGCAAGAGTTGGACCAGTTCAGTATTGTTTGGTTGTTGTTTACCTTGTCACATTTAAAGTTTCTTGATTTTTCAAAGATAATTTTGAATTTCTTTCGTTGAAAAGCACGAGTTGGAATATTTAAGTAGTGTGTGCTTATGGTTTACCTTGTCACAGTTAAATTTTCTTGATTTTTCAAGTTCATTTGAATTTCTTTAGTTGAAATGCAAGAGTTGGAATATTTAAGTATTGTTTGGTTGTGGTTTAACTTGTCACAGTTACATTTTCTTGATTTTTCAAAGTTCATTTTGAAATTATCTCTTGGAAATGCAAGAGTTAGAATATTTCAGTAGTGTTTGGTTATGGTTTACCTTGTCACAGTTACATTTTCTAGATATTTAAAAGTAAATTCTAAATTTCTTTCTTTGAAATTAAAGATTTTATCGTATTCTGTTGTGTTTTGGTGTTTTATCCATTGTAACAGTTTCTTTCTATTGAATCTTCAATGTTCATATTTAATTTCAATCGTTATAATATAAGAGTTTGAGTATTTCAATAGTGTATGGTTATGGTTTACAGTTTAAAAGTTACTTATTATAGATTATTAAATGTTAATTTTTAATTTCTTTAGTTGAAATGCAAGAGTTGGAATATTTCAGTAGTGTTTGGTTGTGGTTTACCTTATCACAGTTACATTTTCTTGATTTTTCAAAGTTCATTTTGAATTTCTTTCATTGAAATGCAAGAGTTGGAATATTTCAGTAGTGTTTGGTTGTGGATTACCTTGTCACAGTTACATTTTCTTGATTTTTCAAAGTTCATTTTGATTTTCATTCGTTGAAATGCAAGAGTTGGAATATTTCAGTAGTGTCTGGGTGTGGTTTACCTTGTCACAGTTACATTTTCTTGATTTTTCAAAGTTCATTTTGAATTTAGTTCGTTGAAATGCAAGAGTTGGAATATTTAAGTAGTGTTTGGTTGTGGATTAACTTGTCACAGTTATATTTTGTTGATTTTTCAAAGTTCATTTTGATTTCCATTCGTTGAAAAGCAAGAGTTGGAATATTTCAGTAGTGTTTGGTTGTGGTTAACCTTGTCACAGTTACATTTTCATGATTTTTCAAAGTTCATTTTGAATTTATTTCGTTGAAATGCAAGAGTTTGAATATTTCATAAGATTTTGGTAGTGGTTGACAAATTAAGAGTTAAATAATCTTAATTTTTCAAAGTTCATGTGGAATTTCTTTCGTTGAAATGGAAGAGTTGGAATATTTCAGTAGTGTTTGCTTGTGGTTAACCTTGTCACAGTTACATTTTCTTGATTTTTCAAAGTTCATTTTGAATTTCTTTCGTTGAAATGCAATAATTGGAATTTTTCAGTAGAGATCGGCTGTGGTTTAACTTGTCACAGTTACATTTTCTGGATTTTTCAAAGTTTATTTTGAATTTCTTTTATTGAAATGCAAGAGTTGGATAATTTCAGTAGTGTTTGGTTTCTTTCGTTGAAAAGCAAGAGTTGGAATATTTCAGTAGTGTTTGCTTGTGGTTTACCTTGTCACAGTTACATTTTCTTGATTTTTCAAAGTTCATTTGAATTTCTTTCGTTGAAATACAAGAGTTGGTCCTTTTCCGGTGAGTATGGTTAGGTTAGACTAGATTAAGTTAGGTTAGATTAGGTAAGGTTAGCCTACACACACATCACATAGGTTAGCTTAGGTTAGGTGAGAGACATGCGAAAAGTTAGGTGTATGATTAGGTTAGGTTAGGTTAGATTAAGTTAGGTTATGTTAAGTTAGGTTAGGCTAGGTTAGCCTACGTACGTGCGCGTTCTTATGCGAACCTAGCCTAACCTAACTTAACCTAACCTAACCTAACCTAACCTAACCTAATCGTACACCTAACTTTTCGCATGTCTCTCACCTAACCTAAGCTAACCTAAGTGAAGCGTACGTAGGCTAACCTAACCTAGCCTAATCTAACCTAACTGAATCTAGTCTAACCTAACCATACTCACCGGAAAAGGACCAACTCTTGCATTTCAACGAAAGAAATTCAAATATACTTTGAAAAATCAAGAAAATGTAACTTTGACAAGGTAAACCACAAGCAAACACTACTGAAATATTCCAACTCTTGCATTTCATCGATAGAAATACTGAAATATTCCAACTTTTGCATTTCAACGAAAGAAATTCGAAATGAACTTTTAATAATCATGAATATGTTACATCTGATATTAGCAAAATACCAAATAGCTTCATATATTGAAAATAAATTTCTTAAATACGTAATTTATTAATAATGAACAATGTATAATCTCGTAAATGCTACAGTGGTTATGAGAACCCTTATACTACACTACTGATTAATACAAGGTAATACTCCAAATTGAAAGAAATACAAATGGACCAGGATGCATCTTGGATCATTACCAGTGACAATGGACACCGTGACAGAGCGAATCAGAAATATTCCAAATCTTGCTTTTCAATTAAATAAATTCAAATGAACTTTTAAAAATCATGAAAATGTAGCTTTGACAAGTTATTCCACGAACAAGCTCTACAAAAATATTACAACTCCCGCATTTCAGTTTATAAAATTCAAAATGAAATTTGAAAAATCAAGAAAATGTAATTTTGACACGGTAATCTACAAGCAAACGTTCTTAAAATATTCAAACTCATGCATTACAACGAAAGAAATTCAAAATGAACTTTGAAAATTCAAGAAAATGTAACTGTGACAAGGTAAACCACAACCAAACACTGCTAAAATAGTTAATCTCGTGTAATAAAACGATTGAAAATCAAAATGAGCATTGAAGAATTCAGAGTATGTAGGTGTTAGAATATATACCACAACCAAACACTTCTGAAATATTCCAGCTCTTGCATTTCAAGGAAGGAAATACAAATGAACATAGAAAAATCAGGAGAATGTAACTGTGACAAGGTAAACCATAACCAAACACTACTGAAATATTCCAACTCTTGCATTTCATCGAAATAAATTCAAAATGAACTTTTAAAAATAAATATAATGTAACTTTTACAGTTTAAACCATAAACAAACACTAATTAAATAGTCCAAATATTGATTTTAAACTAAATAAATTAAAATATAGATTTGTGTAAAAGTGAATATGTAGCTTGTACAAGTTTAGCTACAACAATCCTCCAGTTAAATATTCAAGCACTTAAATTTAAATGTACGAAACTCGAAATGAACATTGAAGAATCAGGAAATGTAACTGTGAAATGGTAAACAATATGAAAACACTCATGAAACATACCAACTCTTGCATTTCAATGAAAGAAATTCAAAATGAAATTATAAAAAGAAAGATAAAGTCACTATTAAAATCTAAACCACACAAAAACACACCTGAATCAAAAAAACTCTAGCATTTCAACGAAAGAAATTCAAAATGAACTTTGAAAAATCAAGAAAATGCAACTGTGACCAGGTAAACCATAACCCTACACTACTGAAATATTCCAACTCTTGCATTTCAACGAAAGAAATTCGAAATGAACTTTGAGAAATCAAGAAAATGTAACTGTGACAAGGTAAGCCACACCCAAACACTACTGAAATGTTCCAACTCTTGCATTTCAAAGAAAGAAATTCAAAATAGAGTTTGAAAAATCAGGAAAATGTAACTGTGACAAGGTAAACCATAACCATACACTACTGAAATATTTCCAACTCTTGCATTTCAACGAAAGAAATTCAAAATGAACTTTGAAAAATCATGAAAATGTAACTGTGACAAGGTAAACCACAACCAAACATTACTGAAAAATTCCAACTCTTGCTTTTCAATGAAAGAAATTCAAAATGAACTTTGAAAAATCAAGAAAATGTAACTGTGACAAGGTAAACCACGACCAAACACTTCTGAAATATTCCAACTCTTGCATTTCAATGAAAGAAATTCAAAATAAACTTTGAAAAATCAAGAAAATGTAACTGTGACAAGGTAAACCAGGTGTGACCACAACCAAACACTACTGAAATATTCCAACTCTTGCATTTCAACGATAGAAATTCAAAATGAATTATGAAAAATCAAGAAAATGTAACTGTGACAAGTTAAACCACAACCAAACACTACTGAAATATTCCAACTCTTGCATTTCAACGAAAAAAATTCAAAATTAAATTTGAAAAATCAAGAAAATGTAACTGTGACAAGGTAAACCACAACCGAACACTACTGAAATATTCCAACTCTTGCACTTCAACGAAAGAAATTCAAAAGAAAGTTTGAAAAATCAAGAAAATGTAACTGTGACATGGTAAACGACAACCAAACACTACTTAAATATTCCAACTCTTGCATTTCAACGATAGGAATTAAAAATGAATTTGAACAATCAAGAAAATGTAACTTTGACAAGTTAAACCACAACCAAACACTACTGAAATATTCCAACTCTTGCATTTCAACGAAATAAATTCAAAATTAACTTTGAAAAATCAAGAAAATGTAACTGTGACAATTTAAACCACAAGCAAACACTACTGAAATATTCCAACTCTTGCATTTCAAAGAAATAAATTCGAAATGAAATTTAAAAAATCACGAAAATGTAACTGTGACAAGGTAAACGATGACCAAACACTACTGAAATATTCCAACTCTTGCATTTCAAGGAAAGAAATTCAAAATGAACTTTGAAAAATCAAGAAGATGTAACTTTGACAAGGTAAACCACAACCAAACACTACTGAAATATTCCAACTCTTGCATTTCAATGAAAGAAAATCAAAATGAACTTTGAAAAATCATAAAAATGTAACTGTGACAAGGTAAACCACAACCAAACACTACTTAGATATTCCAACTCTTGCATTTCAACAATGAAATTCGAAATGAACTTTGAAAAATAAAGAACATGTAACTGCGACAAGGTAAACCACGGCCAAACACCACTGAAATATTCCAAACTCTTGCATTTCAAGGAAATAAATTCGAAATGAACTTTGAAAAATAAAGAAGATGTAACTTAGACATGGTAAACCAAAACCTAACACTACTGAAATATTACAAGTCTTTATATTAAAAGAAAGATATTCAAAATGAACTTTGAAAAATCAGAACAATGTAACTATGACAAGTTAAACCGCAACCAAACACTACTGAAACATTCCAACTCTTGCATTTCAACGAAGGGAATTCTAAATGAACTTTGAAAAATTCAGAAAATGTAACTGTGACAAGGTAAACCACAACCAAACACTACTGAAATATTCCAACTCTTGCATTTCAACGAAAGAAATTAAAAATGAACTTTGAAAAATTCATAAAATGTAACTGTAACAAGGTAAACTACAACCGAACAATACTGAAATAATTCAAATAACTCATTTAAACGAAAGAAATTCAAAGGAGCTTTGAAAAATCGCGAAAATGTAACTTTGACAAGGTAAGCCATAACCAAATACAACTAAAATATACAAACTATAGCATTTCAACGAAAGAAATTCAAAATGAACTTTGACAAATCCAAAGAATTTTACTCTGACAAGTTAAACTACAACAACACACTATTGTAACATTCCAACTCTTGCATTTCAACAAAAGAAATTCAAAATGAACTTTGAAAAATCAAGAAAATGTAACTCTGACAAGGTAAACAAAAACAACACACTATTGAAATATTCCAACTCTTGCTTTTCAATGAAAAAAGTTCAAAATGAACTTTGAAAAATCAGGAAAATGTAACTGTGACATGGTAAACCACACACTACTAAAATATTCCAACTCTAGCATTTCAATGAAAGAAATTCAAAATGAACTTTGAAAAATCAAGAAAATGTAACTTTGACAAGGTAAACCACAAGCAAACACTACTGAAATATTCCAAGTCTTGAATTTCAAAGAAAGAAATTCAAAATGAACTTTGAAAAATCAAGAAAATGTAACTGTGACAAGGTAAACCACAACCAAACACTACTGAAACATTCCAACTCTTGCATTTCAACGAAAGAAATTCAAAATGTACTTTGAAAAATCAAGAAAATGTAACTGTGACAAGGTAAATCACAACCAAACACTACTGAAATATTCTAACTCTTGCATTTCAACGAAATAAATTCAAAATTAAAAAAGAAATAAAAAGAAAATGTAACTGTGAAAATTTAACCCACAACAACCAACTATTTAAAAATTCAAACTCTTGAATTTAAACGAATGAAATTAAAAATGAACTTTTAAAAACCAGAACTTTGGTGGGGGGAGGGGCCGGGGGGAGGGGGTCATTCTGTGTCTCAATGCACAAAAAAAGTATAAAAAATGGGGGAGGGAAGGGGAGGGGAGGAGGAGGGAGAAGGAGGAGGGGAGGGGAGGGGAGGATGAGGAGGGGAGGAGGAGGAGGGGGAGGAGGATGAGGGGAGGAGGAGGAGGGGAGGGGCCCTTTGGGCCCGGGGGGGGGGGTCTGGGGGAACCTTGAGGGCCGGGGGGCCCTTTGGGAGCCCAGTGGACCTTTGAGGACCGGGGGCGGCCTTCGGGGTTGGGGTAGGAGGATTGGAACCCTTTGGGGTTGGGGTAGAGGACCTCACAACACTGTTCAAATGGAACTTGTGTATTATAACGACCACACTCAAAACCTCTTCCAAAATCTCTCCTAAAATCTTCTTTGAAAATGTCTCTAACTGTTTCGCCGAAATAATTCCATAACCTCTCTAAAACACTTTCACCCAAATAATCCCTGAACGTAATTCAGCGTGTTCCTTTTGTTTTTGGCATCTCTGCGCTAATGCATTTCAAATTAATAAGAAACCTGATTCCCGCGCTAAAGTAGTTCATCACTAAGATGTTTCTTGGAGAATTGTTTCCATGGTCTTTGGCTATTAATATCCTTTGGAGTTCGACCAAAAGAGTTGTTTCCGAGGCAAAGACATTAATGACTTGGATCTATTCCTGGAGAATCGTTTCTATGCGAAAATTTTTAAAGTCTGACAGATGATGTCATTGGTTGATTGATCTGTCAAGAAAGGGGAATTAATTTGTTGTTTCTAAGGGGAATTATTGATTCACAATAGGTGAATTGAGGTCGACAGCACAGGTGTTCTAAATTCCTGGCGGGAAACTCATAACATTCGCTGAGAGCGTGCCAAAAACACACCTGGAGAAAGAGACCATGGAGAAAGAGGTCATTGACCCCATTAACCACGTGTTCTCCCTAATGACTCTATGCCCTTATTTGGGGTGCAAAAAAGTTATAGGTGGCAGCAGGGGTGCCCCGTGGGGCTGGTACCCCCCATTCTACTGTCCGAAGTGGCGTTCTTTCATTTCATTTACAGTTAATATAGTAAATATGGAAAATCTCCTTTGGAAGGCTCACTCATCTGAAAAATTGGACGGCGCTGGACTTTATAGTTCAAACCAGCGGTGCTGATCTCTGTTTCATGGCCCTTCGGCCACGAATAGGAATATGGACTGGACGTCAACTATCTTGTTCTTTTGCACACCTTTTCTGTCTACATTCCCTAGATTTCTCCAGGTACTCATTTAGAGCTGGGTTGGCTCTGACTGAGCTTACAAAGTTGAGCCACTGACCCCTGTCCAAAAAGATTAACCGGTGACACCGTGACTCGTACCCCAGTCATGAAGGACAAGCTTGCGAGTTTAACGCGCAGAATATAAGTAAAATCCTTGATCTATTTACTGTCATTTAAGTCAGTTTATAAATTTTAGAGCTAAGCAATTTGGTGTCTAATCTGCTATTGGTTATTAACACACTGCTTTCTTTTTTATGCCAAAATAAGCAGTGTTGGTGGGTAAGGGGTCTCCACTTAATACATGTGCCTTGAACCTTTCTAAAGTCTTCAGTAGTGTGGTCCACAGTCATGTACTATTTTGGACTAAGCCAGCGATATGGATACAGAGAGGGGTAGCAACTTTCATCCTATAGTTAAAACATTAGTTTTTAATGAGAAACGTTTATTTTGAAAAGTCGAACCATTGTAATGAAAAGTTGAATTTCTGCGTACGTAGCTATCTAATTATAATTCAACGGTCCTTTTGTTTCAGGAGCCGTTCTTAAAGAATTCGGACAAAAGTCAAACTTTTGTGTAAAGAGTGAGGTATTGAAAAGGGGGCAATGCCCCTCATTTATGGACTAATTTCTGCTTGTCCTAAGTTTCAATGTTGGTTCTTACTTTCAGTTGGAAAAATTTGTTTTTTATATATTTAATGTCTGATCATTTTTCCAGATACTGATCTTTCAATGATCATTTTTCAAATGATACTGAAAAATCCAGCTTTGCTCCATGGAAAATACCCCCCCACATAAAATTCCTCAAAGTAAAGTTCCTCCCACGTAAAATATCCTTTCGTGGAAAATTTACCCTGGACAATTCCATCCTCGCTGAAAATCCCACAGGGAAATTTCTTGCGGATAATTCTGCCTGAAAAATCTCCTTAGCATACTTTCAATTGAAAAAGGCTTTAATTTCTGATCGTTTTTAAATCATGTCCGATATCCCCCTCCGTGGGAAATTTTCCATAAAATTCCCCTCCCTCCAGTGGGACTTTCCCTTACCCCTTCCGCGGGAATTTCCTTACCCCTTCCGTGGAAAACCTCTTCAGAAGATCCCAACCCCGCTGAAAATTCCCCTGGAATATCTCAACGTTTTAAATTTAGTCGGTAAAGACAAAGAGAGACAAAAAGAATTTCGTATTGGAATTATGATAAATTCCCCCAGTGTAAAATTTCCCCTGGAAATCTCACCCCCGGAAGCTTCCCTCGACACGGAAAATTTTCAACATAGTAAATCTCCCCAAGCAGTAATCTCTCCATCCCTCTCCCAAAATGAGATGTCCGTATAATTCCCAATAACAAATACTATACGTAAACAATGTTTAAATTTTGTAACTTACATCCCTTTCCCCATGGGCTGTAAGGGGTCATATTATTCCCAAAGGCATAGTCGTTGTACCTTTCAGCTATGCTGAACGAAATGGCTATCTCGAAATTTTGATCGGACGACTTTGGAGAAAAAGTAGTGTGAGTTACTTGTTCGAATTAAATACCGTAGCACTAAGAATCTTATTTTCCCTCCTAAAAGAAGCTCCATTCTGAAAACTAAACTTACCACAGAAAATGACGTTCGAATTTTTTAAAGAAAAAAAACACATGTTCTAGGAATTTACGAAAAATTACTTCAAAATAATAATATAATTTCCCAACACAAATTGTATGAAGAATGAAGCTAAAATTTTGTGATAGTTTTCACCCTTTGTACAAAACATAACCGCGCTTAGAGGAGTTTAAAAACGAAAAACGAAAGATCTAACAAAAAGCTAAAAAAACATAAAAATACTAAAAAAAAAACTAAACAAGTAAATAATATCTGAACTACATAAGCAAAACACTTAAAACACAGTTAAGCAGAGTGTCGACAATACCTTCACGACGCTTATAAAATCTGTCTAGAATCTTGTTCAGATTTGAAGAAATATAAAAAAATAATATCTGCTTGAAATATACTGGCTAACAGTCCGAAGTAGCAACTGGAGAAGATATTCGGAAAACCGAAGCACATGGATCGACTTTTTTCCGCTCAGATTGTGTGAAGAAACTCCATAATTGCGAATAAAAAGAAGACTAGTGGAATAAAAAGCGTTGTAATGTCCGCCCAGGGTTATCTTGTGAAACTGGCCGATACGTGTGTAAGATGATATAGTGTAGATGGTGTGTATGGATTATAAACTTGGCTGATATGAGTAGGCCGTCTTCGCAAAAACTACTAAATTCACCTGATGTTCATTCTATTGATTTCAGAGGTTTTGATGATCATGTGGACCTTATGTTTTATGGAGACCAAAAACTTACAGCACTTAGGGATAGTGTACCATGTCTGAACAATTATGCACACTTTCAAGAAGTGTCGGAAGATCCAAAATTTTTTAAAAAGGATGAGCCAAGAGTGTCGGTAAATATTTTATAGTTCTTCTAGATTTCTATAAAGCTATACCCCAAATCTGTTTGCAAAAATACCGTTGCCCCCAATACTTAAGGGCGCATGTATCGGTAAATATTCTATAGTTCTTCTAGTTTTATATTAAGCTACACCCCGAATCTGTTTGCAAGAATAGCGTTCCACCCAATACTTTAGGGCGCGTGTATCGGTAAAATATTCTATAGTTCTTCTATTTTTATATTAAGCTGTACCCCCGAATCTGTTTGGAGAATACCATTGTACCCAATACCTAAGGGCGCATTTATTGGTAAATTTTTTATAGTTCTTCTAGATTTGTATCACACTATACCCCCGAATCTGTTTGGAAGAGTATCGTTGCACCCAATTCTTAAGGGGGCATGTTTCGGTAAATATTCTATAGTTCTTCTAAATTTATATTAAGCTACACCTCGAATGTAACTTTTTTCTTAGAACGATTTAAGAATCCTCCAGCGGGCTCACTTCAGAGAGACCTGCAAATGCGGTGAGTTATATGGCTAGCTATATATATGGCGAGTTATATGGCTAGTTATGGCTAGATAAATATGGATAGTTATAGTTATATGGCTAGTTATATATAGTTATATGGCAAATCAGGTTAGAAAATATGGCTAGAATTTTCATATATGAATGTTTCATATAGAAAGAAAATGACAGTAGTGTAGCTATAATGATAGAGAGAGGGGTGGTAGCAAATTACTGTATCATTGAAAGGTAGTGGCCAGGTGGGACATTATTGTGTTAATCTAAGGTAGCAGACAGATAGGACATTACTGTATCAATTAAAGAGACAATACAGATATATGGATGTTTTATGTTTATGGATTTTTATTGTTGTATTTGTGTTATATTTGATGTTTTATTGTATGGTTTTCTGATTGTTATTACAGAAATGGTTTTTTGATATATGGTTAAATATGTGTGTTACTTTATGATTGATTATACGTATTGTTATATGGTTGATGTTTTATTTAATGTTTTTTTTTTGTATGGATGTTTTATTGTATGGATATATGGTTTTTAATATATGGTTGAATGTGTGTGTTGCTATATGATTGATTATACGTATTATTATATGGTTGGTGTTTTATTTAATGTTTTTTTTTGTATGGATGTTTTATTGTATGGATATATGGTTTTTTCAATCATCATTCCAACGGGGCTTTCCCCTTGCATTCCAATGCTGTGTGGCTGGTGTTTTATTTAATGTTATTTTTTGTATGGATGTTTTATTGCCCCTGCATTCCAACGGGGCAGTATCGTTGATGTTTTATTTAAAGTTTTTCTTTATATGAATGTTTTATTGCATGTATATATGGATTTTTATTTTAATAGTTTTTTATTGATGTCATTTTATTGTACTCTAATGATGATATTTTTCTTTTCCAATTATACGATTTTTTTCATTCTAAGTATTTTCCCATTGATTTTTATGAAATTTGTGTTTCATGTAGGAATCGAAACGTGAGACCAGTGATTTCCTAAGGTAAAAGAACGACATGTTAATCGACTGAACCAACAAACCATTGAACATAGTATGATTTTAGAAATACATCTAATGTATTGTTTCTGGGACATTGCCCAACTGATGTTAAGCGTCACAATATCTTAACATATTCATTCCATTGAACTGGAACAAGTTCAAGCACATTCGATTTACCAATTGGATTTTTGATAGGTGTTAAAAGTGACCTGTTTCGGGGCATTTTTATGGCATCATCGTCAGAATATGCATACCCCGATGATTTGAGATGCATACTAGACAGACAATTTCTTCTGATGCTTGGGCCCCAAGTCCTATCCCTATCCCTACACCCCTCTCTCCCTCAACCCCCTCCAGAACCACCCCCTCCCCCCACCCCAACTTTTTTTTGAGTTTTTTTCAACTTTTTTTTTACATCTGTTAGAATGACATGAAACATATTTAAAAATAAAAATTCACATTTTATATTTTCCAACTTCAAAATGGGAATGATATAGATATGTGTGTCGCGACTTTTACTATTAGAAAAATAATGTTTGCAGTGACCATTTTTTTTACATTTTTTTTCAACTTTTTTTTTACATCTCTTAGAATGACATGTCATATACTTAAAACATAAAAAAAAATCACATTTAATATTTTCTAAATTCAAAATGAGAATGATATAGAAATTTTAGTCGTGACTTTTACTATTAGAAAAATATTGTTTTAGTGCACTTTTTTTTAACATATTTTTTTCAACTTTTTTTTAACATCTCTTAGAATGCCATGAAACATACTTAAAACATAAAAAATTCACATTTAATTGGAATAAGCAAACACCCGCCCAGACACACAAGCAAAAAGAGTGAGAGAGACAAAAACACATACAAATACGTAGATTCAGACAGACAAACCGAGAAAGACATGCTTTTGGAATAAGGACACACCCAACCAGATGCACAGGCAAAAAGAGTATTGAGAAACAAAAACACATACAAATACGTAGATTCAGACATACAAACCGAGAAAGACATGCATTGGAATAAGCAAACACCCGCCCAGACACACAGCCAAAAAGAGTGAGAGAGACAAAAACACATAAAAATACATAGATTCAGAGACACAAGCTGAGAACGACATGCCTTGGAATAAGCAAACACCCGCCCAGACACACAGGCAAAAAGAGTGAGAAAGACAAAAACACATACAAATACGTAGATTCAGACATAAAAACCGAGAAAGACATGCATTGGAATAAGCAAACTCCTGCACAGACACACAGGCAAAAAGAGTGAGAGAGACAAAAACACATACATTTATGTAGATTCAGACACACAATCCGAGAAAGACATGCGTTGGAATAAGCAAACACCCGCCCAGACACAGGCAAAAAGAGTGAGAGAGACAAAAACACATACAAATTCGTAGATTCAGACACACAAACCTAAAAAGACATGCATTGGAATAAGCCAACACCTGACCAGACACACAAGCAAAAAGAATGAGAGAGACAAAAACACATACAAATACGTGTAAGAGAGACAAAACACATACAAATACGTAGATTCAGACGCACAAACCGAGAAAGACATGCATTGAAATAAGCAAACACCCGCCCAGACACACAGGCAAAAAGAGTGAGAGAGACAAAAACACGTACAAATACGTAGATTCAGACACACAAACCGAAAAAGACATGCATTGAAATAAGCAAAAACCCGCCCAGACAAACAGGCAAAAAGAGTGAGAGTGACGAAAACACATACAAATACGTAGATTCAGACACACAAACCGAGAAAGACATGCATTGGAATAAGCAAACACCTGCCCAGACACACAGGCAAAAAGATTGGGATAGACATAAACAAAAACAAATACGTAGATTCAGACATACAAACTAAGAAATAAATGCATTGGAATGAGCAAATCTTCGCCCAGACACACGCACAAAGAATGAGGGAGGCAAAAAAATATACTAATACTTAGATTCAGACACACAAACCTAAAAAGACATGCATTGGAATAAGAAAACACCTGACCAGACACACACGCAAAAAGAATGATATAGAAAAAAACACATACAAATACGTGTGAGAGAGACGAAAACAAATACAAATACGTAGATTCAGACACACAAACCGAGAAAGAAATGCATTGGAATAAGCAAACACCCACCCAGACACACAGGCACAAAGTGAGAGAGGAAAAACACCAACAAATACGTAGATTCAGACATACAAACCGACAAAGACATGCATTGGAATAAACAAACAACCACCCAGACACACAGGCAAAAAGAGTGAGAGAGAACAACACATACAAATACGTAGATTCAGACTTAGAAACCGAGATAAACAGGCGTCGGAATAAGAAAATACCCGACAAGAAAAAAAGGCAAAAAAGAGTGAGAGAGACAAAGACACATATTGAGAAAGACAAAAACACATACAAATACGTAGATTCAGACTCCCAAAATGACAAAAATATGTCTTGGAATAAGCAAACACCCGTCCAGACACACAGGCAAAAAGAGTGAGAGAGACAAAAACACATAGTGAGAGAGACAAAAACACATACAAAAACGTAGATTCAGACACAAACCGAAAAAGACATGCATTGGAGTAAGCAAACACCCCCCCGGACACACAGGCAAAAAGAGTGAGAGAGACAAAAATACATAAAAAAACTTAGATTCAGACACAAAAACCGAGAAAGACATGCATTGAAATAAGCAAACACCCGCACAGAGAAACAGACAAAAAGAGTGAGAGAGACAAAAACACATACAAATACGTAGATTCAGACAAACAAACCGAGAAGACATGCATTGGAATAAGCAAACACCCGCCCAGACGCACAAACAAAAAGAGTGAGAGACAAAATCACATACAAACACGTAGATTCAGACGCACGAACCAATAAAGAAATGCATTCGAATAGGCAAACAACCGCCTAGAAACACAGGCAAAAAGAGTGAGAGAGACAAAAAACACATACAAATACGTAGATTCAGACACACAAAACGAGAAAGACATACATAGGAATAAGCAAACACCCGCCCAGACACACAGGCAAAAAGAGTGAGAGAGACAAAAACACATACAAAGACGTAGATTCAGACATACAAACCGAGAAAGACATGCATTGGAATAAGCAAACACCCGCCCAGACACACAGGCACAAAGAGTGAGAGAGACAAAAACACATACATTTACGTAGATTCAGACACATAAACCGAAAAAAACATGCATTGGAATAAGCAAGCAGCCGCCCAGACACACAGGCAAAAAGAGTGAGTGAGACAAAAACACATACAAATGAGTAGATTCAGACACACAAACCGAAAAAGACATGCATTGGAATAAGCAAACACCTGACCAGACACACAAGCAAAAAGAATGAGAGTGACAAAAACACATACAAATACGTATGAGAGAGACAAAAACACATACAAATACGTAGATTAAGTAACATAAACCTAGAAAGACATGCATTGGAATAAGCAAACACCCGCCCAGACAAACAGGCAAAAGGAGTGAGAGAGACAAAAACACATACATTTACGTAAATTTAGAAACGCAAACCGAGAAAGAAATGCATTGGAATAAGCAAACACCCGCCCAGACACAGAGGCAAAAAGAGTTTGAGAGACAAAAACACATACAAATACGTAGATTCACAAACCGAAAAAGACATGCATTGGAATTAGCAAACACCTGACCAGACACACGTAAAAAGAATGAGAGAGACAAAAACACATACAAATACGTGTGAGAGAGACAAAAACACATACAAATACGTAGATTCAGACACACAAACCGAGAAAGACATGCATTGGAATAAGCAAACACCCGCCCAGACTAACAGGTAAAAAGAGTGAGAGAGACAAAAATACATACAAATACGTAGATTCAGACACACAAACAGAGAAAGAAATGCATTTGAATAAGCAAATACCTGCCCAGACACACAGACAAAAAGAGTGAGAGAGACAAAAACACATACAAATACTTAGATTCAGACACACCAACCGAGAAAGACATGCATTGGAATAAGCAAACCCCCGCCCAGACGCACAGGCAAAAAGGCATACACATATTTGTATGTGTTTTTGTCTCTCTCACTATTTTTGCCTGTGTGTCTCGGCGGATGTTTGCTTATTCCAAGGAATGTCTTTTTCGGTTTGTGTGTCTGAATCTACGTATTTTTATGTGTTTTTGTCTCTCTCACTATTTTTGCCTGTGTGTCTGGGCGGGTGTTTGCTTATTCCAATGCATGTGTTTCTCCGTTTGTATGTCTGAATCTATGTATTTGTATATGTTTTGTCTCTCTCACACGTATTCGTATGTGTTTTTGTCACATACGACAAAAACACCCGCCCTGTTTGTCTGGGCGGGTGTTTGCTTATTCCAATGCATGTCTTCCTTGGTTTGTGTGTCTGAATCTATGTATTTGTATGTGTTTTATCTCTCTCATACGTATTTAAATGTGTTTTTGTCTCTCTCATTCTTTTTGCTTGTGTGTCTGGTCAGGTGTTTTCTATTTCCAATGCATGTTTTTTTCGGACTCAGACACACAAACCGGGAAAGACATGTATTGAAATAAGCAAACAACCGCCTAGACACACATGCAAAAAAGAGTGAGAGAAACAAAAACACATACATATACGTAGATTCAGACACACAAGCCGAGAAAGACATACATTGGAATAAGAAAACACCCGCCCAGACACATAGGCAAAAAGAATGAGAAAGGCAAAAACCCATACAAATACGTAGATTCAGGCATACAAACCGAGAAAGACATGCATTGGAACAAGCAAACACACGCCCAGAAACACAGGCAAAACGAGTGAGAGAGACAAAAACACATGCATTTACGTAGATTCAGACACAAACCGAGAATGACATGCATTGGAATAAGAAAACACCCGCCCAGACACAGAGGAAAAAGAGTGATAAAGACGAAAACACATACAAATACGTGTGAGAGAAACAAAAACAAATACAAATACGTAGATTTAGAAACTCAAACTGAGAAAAATATGCATTGGAATAAACAAACACCCGCCCAGACACACAGGGAAAAAGAGTGAGAGAGAGACAAAAACACATACAAATGCGTAGGTTCAGATACACAAACCGAAAAAGACATGTATTGGAATAAGCAAACACCTGACCAGACACACAAGCAAAAAGAATGATAAAGACGAAAACACATACAAATACGTGTGAGAGAAACAAAAACAAATACAAATACGTAGATTTAGAAACACAAACTGAGAAAAATATGCATTGGAATAAACAAACACCCGCCCAGACACACAGGCAAAAAGAGTGAGAGAGAGACAAAAACACATACAAAACGTAGATTCAGACTCACAAACCGAGAAAGAAATGCATTGGAATAAGCAAACACCCACCCAGACACACAGGCAAAAAGAGTGAGAGGGGCAAAAACACAAACAAATACGTAGATTCAGACATACAAACCGACAAACCCATGCATTGGAATAAGCAAACAACCACCCAGACACACAGGCAAAAAGAGTGAGAGAGAAAAACACATACAAATACGTAGATTTATACACACAAACCAAGAAAGACATTAGTGTTAATAAGAAAATAACCACTAATACAAAAAGGCAAAAAAGAGTGAGAGAGACAAAAACACATAGTGAGAGAGGCAAGAACACATACAAAAACGTATATTCAGACACACATCAAATAAACATGCATTGGAATGAGCAAACACCCACCCTGACACAGAGGCAAAAAGAATTTGAGAGACAAAAACACACACAATTACTTAGAATCAGACACAGAAACCGAGAAAGACGTGCATTGGAATAAGCAAACACCCGCACAGAGACACAGACAAAAAGAGTGAGAGAGACAAAAACACATACAAATACGTAGATTCAGACACACAAACCAAAAAGACATGCATTGGAATAAGCAAAAACCCGCCCAGACACAAAATCAAAAACAGTGAGAGAGACAAAACACATACAAATACGTAGATTCAGACACACAAACCGAGAAAGACATGCATTGGAATATGCAAACACCCGCCCAGACAAACAGGCAAAAAGAGTGAGAGAGACAAAATCACATACAAATACGTAGATTCAGACACACAAACCGAGAAAGACATACATAGGAATAAGCAAACACCCGCCCATACACACAGGCAAAAAGAGTGAGAGAGACAAAAACACATACAAATAAGTAGATTCAGACATACAAACCGAGAAAGACATGCATTGGAATAAGCAAACACCCGCCCAGACACACAGGCAAAAAGAGTGAGAGAGACAAAAACACATACATTTACGTAGATTCAGACACACAAACCGAAAAAGACATGCATTGGAATAGGCAAACACCCGCCCAGACACACAGGCAAAAAGAATGAGAGGGACAAAAACACATACAAATACGTAGATTCAGACACACAAACTGAAAAAGACATGCATTGGAATAAGCAAACACCTGACCAGACACACAGGCAAAAACAATGAGAGTGACAAAAACACATAAAAATACGTGTGAGAGAGAAAAAAGCACATACAAATACGTAGATTCAGACACACAAACCGAGAAAGAAATGCATTGGAATAAGCAAACACCCGCCCAGACACACAGGCAAAAAGAGTGAGAGGGACACAAAGACATACATTTACGTAAATTTAGAAACGCAAACCGAGAAAGAAATGCATTGGAATAAGCAAACACCCGCCCAGACACAGAGGAAAAAGATTGAGTGAGACAAAAACAAATACAAATGCGTAGATTCACAAACCGAAAAAGACATGCATTGGAATTAGCAAACACCTGACCAGACACACAAGCAAAAAGACTGAGAAAGACAAAAACACATACAAATACGTGTGAGAGGGATAAAACACATACAAATACGTAGATTCAGACCCACAAACCGAGAAAGACATGCATTGGAATAAGCAAACACCCGCCCAGACACAAAGGCAAAAAGAGTGAGAGACAAAAACACATACAAATACGTAGATTCAGACACACAAACCGTGAAAGAAATGCATTTGAATAAGCAAATACCTGCCCAGACACACGGACAAAAAGAGTGAGAGAGACAAAAACACATACAAATACGTAGATTCACAAACCGAAAAAGACATGCATTGGAATTCGCAAAAACCTGACCAGACACACAAGAAAAAAGAATGAGAGAGACAAAAACACATACAAATACGTTTGAGAGAGACAAAACACATACAAATACATAGATTCAGACCTACAAACCGAGAAAGACATGCATTGGAATAAGCAAACACCCGCCCAGACACACAGGCAGAAAGAGTGAGAGACAAAAACACATACAAATACGTAGATTCAGACACACAGACCGAGAAAGACATGACTTGCAATAAGCCAACACCCGCCTAGACACACATGCAAAAAGAGTGAGAGAGACAAAAACATAAACAATTACGTAGATTGAGACACACAAACCGAGAAAGACATGCAATTGAATAGGCAAACACCCACCCAGACACACAGGCAAAAAGAGTGAGAAAGACAAAAACACATAAAAATACTTAGATTCAGACACACAAACCGAGAAAGACATGCATTGGAATAAGCAAACACCCGCCCAGACGCACAGGCAAAGAGATTGAGTTAAAAAGCACATACAAATACGTAGATTGAGACACACAAACCGAGAAACACATGCATTAGAATAAGAAAACCACCACCCAGACAAACTTACAAAAGGAGTGAGAGCGACAAAAACACATACATTTACGTAGATTCAGACACACAAGCCGTGAAAGACATGCCTTGGAATAAGCAAACACCCGCCCAGACACACAAACCGAGAAAGACATGCATGTGAATAAGCAAACACCCGCCAGACACACAAACCGAGAAAGACACGCATTGGAATAAGCAAACACCTGCCCAGACACACAGGCAAAAAGAGTGAGTGAGATAAAAACACATAAAAATACGTAGATTTTTATAGATGGCAGCACACCCGCTCAGACACACAGTCATAGTGAGAGAGATATGCAAAAGGCTGGGTTAATCTAGGTTCACTTAAAGTGGCACGCCACTCTCGGTTTGTGCGTCTGGGCGGGTGTTTGCTTATTCCAATGCATGTCTTTCTCGGTTTGTGTGTCTGAATCTACGTATTTGTATGTTTTTTTGTCTCTCTCACTCTTTTTGCCTGTGTGTTTTGGCGGGTGTTTGCTTATTCCAATGCGTGTCTTTCTCGGCTTATGTGTATGAATCTACGTAAATGTATGTGTTTTTGTCGCTCTCACTCTTTTTGCCTGTGCGTCTGGGCGGTTGTGTGCTTATTCCAGTGCATGTTTGGTTTTTCTGTCTGAATCTACGTTAATGTATGTGTTTTTGTCTCTCTCACTCTTTTTGCATGTGTGTAATGGCAGATATTTGTTTATTCCAACGCATTTCTTTCTCGGTTTGTGTGTCTGAATCTACGTATTAATATGTGTTTTGTCTATCTCACACGTATTTGTATGTGTTTTTGTCTCTCTCATTCTTTTTGCTTGAGTGTCTGGTCAGGTGTTGGCTAATTCCAATGCATTTCTTTTTCGGTTTGTGAATCTATGTATTTGTATGTGTTTTTGTTTCTCTCACTCTTTTTGCCTGTGTGTCTTGGCGGGTGTTTGCTTATTCCAGACCATGTATTTCTCTGCTTTTATGTCAGAATCTACATACTTTTATGCTTTTTTGTCTCGCTCATTTCTTTTGCATGTGTTTCTGGGCGGGTGTTTGCTTATTCCAATGTATTTCTTTCTCGGTTTGTGTGTCTGAATCTACGAATTTGTATGTGTTTTGTCTCTCTCACACGTATTTAAATGTGTTTTTGTCTCTCTCATTCTTTTTGCTTGTGTGTCTGGTCAGGTGTTTGCTAATTCCAATGCATGTCTTTTTCGGTTTGTGAATCTACGCATTTGTATTTGTTTTTGTCTCACTCAATCTTTTTGCCTTTGTGTCTTGGCGGGTGTTTGCATATTCCAAATGCATGTCTTTCTTTGTTTGTGTGTCTGAATCTACATATTTTTATGTGTGTTTGTCTCGCTAACTCTTTTTGTGCGTGTCTGTCTGGGGGGGTGTTTGCTTATTCAAGTGCATGTCTTTCTCGGTTTGTGTGTCTGAATTTACGTATTTGTATGTGTTTTTGTCTCTCTCACTCTTTTTGCCTGTGTGCCTAGGCGGGTTTTTGCTTATTCCAATACATGTCTTTTTCGATTTGTGTGACTGAATCTACGTATTTGTTTGTGTTTTTGTCTCTCTCACTCTTTTTGCCTGTGTGTCTGGGTTGGTGTTTGCTTATTCCAATGCATGTCTTTCTCGGTTTGTGTGTCTGAATTTAAGTATATGTATGGGTGTTTGTCTTGCTCACTGTTTTTGCCTTTGTTTTTAGCTGAGTGTTTGCTTAATTCAGTGTTATTCTTCTTCGGTTTGTATTTCTTAATCTACATATTTGTATGTGTTTTGTCCCTCTCATACGTATTTAAATGTGTTTTTGTCTCTCTCATTCTTTTTGCTTGTGTGTCTGGTCAGGTGTTTGCTTATTCCAATGCATGTCTTTTTAGGTTTGTGAATCTACGCATTTGTATTTGTTTTTGTCTCACTCACTCTTTTTGCCTTTGTGTCTGGGCGGGTGTTTGCTTATTCCAATGCATGTCTTCTTGGTTTGTGTGTCTGAATCTACGCATTTGTATCTTTTTTTGTCTCTCTCACTCTTTTTTGCCTTTTTTTCTGGGTGGTTGTTTGCTTATTCCGATGCTTGTCTTTTTTGGTATGTGTGTCTGAATTTACGTATTTGTATGTGTGTTTGTCTCTCTCACTCTTTTTGCCTGTGTGTCTAGGCGGGTTTTTGCTTATTCCAATGTATTTCTTTCTCGGTTTGTGTGTCTGAATCTACGTATTGGTATGTGTTTTTGTCTCTCTCACTCTTTTTGCCTGTGTGTCTGGGTTGGTGTTTGCTTACTCCAATGCATGTCATTCTCGGTTTGTATGTCTGAATCTATGTATTTGTATGTGTTTTTGTCTTTCTCACTCTTTTTGCCTGTATGTCTGGGCAGCTGTTTGCTTATTCCATTGCATGTCTTTCTCGGTTTCAGTGTCTGAATCTACGTATTTGTATGTGTTTTTGTCTCTCTCACTCTTTTTGCCTGTAAGTCTGGGAGGGTGTTGGCTAGTTCCGATGCATTTCTTTCTCGGTTTGTGTGTCTGAATCTAAATATTTTTATGTTTTTTTTTCTCTCTCACTCTTTTTTGCTTGTGTATTTGGGAGGGTGTTTGCTTATTCCACTGCATGTCTTTCTGTGCTTGTTTGTCTTAATCTACGTATTTGTATGTGTTTTATCCCTCTAACACGTATTTGTATGTGTTTTTGTCTCTCTCATTCTTTTTGCTTGTGTGTCTGGTCAGGTGTTTGCTAATTCCAATGCATGTCTTTTTCGGTTTGTGCGTCTGAATCTATGTATTTTGATGTGTTTTTGTTTCTCTCACTCTTTTTGCCTGTGTGTATGGGCGGGTGTTTGCTTATTGCAATGCATGTCTTTCTTGGTTTGTGTGTCTGAATCTACGTAAATATATGTGTTTTTGTCTCTTTCACTCTTTTTGCCTGTGTGTCTGGGCGGATGTTTGCTTATTCTAATGCATGTGTTTCTTGGTTTTATGTCTGAATCTACGTATTTGTATGTGTTATTGTTTTTCTCACTCTTTTTGCCTGTGTGTCTGGCGGGTGTTTGCTTATTCCAAGGTATGTCTTTCTCGGCTTGTGTGTCTGAATCTAGGTATTTGTATGTGGTTTTATCTCTCTCACTCTTTTTGGCTGTGTGTCTGTGTGGGTGTTTGCTTATTCCAATGCATGTCTTTTTGGTTTGTGTGTCTGAATCTACGTATTTGTATGTGTTTTTGTCTTTCTCACTCTTTTTGCCTGTGTGTCTGGGCGGGTGTTTGCTTATTCCAAGGTTTGTCTTTCTCGGCTTGTGTGTCTGAATCTAGGTATTTGTATGTGTTTTTGTCTCTCTTACTTTTTTTGCCTGTGTGTCTGGGTGGGTGTTTGCTTATTCAAAATGCATGTCTTTCTTGGTTTGTGTGTCTGAATCTACGTATTTGTATATGTTTTTGTCTCTCACTCTTTTTGCCTGTGTGTCTGGGCGGGTGTTTGCTTATTCTAATAAAATGTGAATTTTTTATGTTTTAAGTATGTTTCATGTCATTCTAAGAGATGTTAAAAAAAAGTTGAAAAAAAATTTATATTATAAAAAAAAGTGCTACTACAAACGATATTTTTCTAATAGTAAAAGTCACTACTAAAATTTCCATATCATTCTCATTTTGAATTTAGAACATATTAAATGTGATTTTCTTATGTTTTAAGTATGTTACATGTCATTCTAAGAGATATAAAAAAAAGTTGAAAAAAAAAAAAAAAATGGTCACTACAAACATTATTTTTCTAATAGTAAAAGTTGCGGCACACATATCTATATCATTCTCATTTTGAAGTTGGAAAACATTAAATGTGAATTTTTTTGTTTTAAGTATGTTTCATGTCGTTATAAGAGATGTAAAAAAGTTGAAAAAAAACTATTAAAAAAAGTGGGGGGGCTGGGTAGGGGCGGCTGGAGAGTGTTGAGGGAGGGAGGGGTGTAGGGATAGGGATGAGGGATGGAGATAGGACTTGGGGCCCAAGCATCAGAAGAAATTGTCTGTCTAGTATGCATCTCAAATCATCTTGGTATGCATATTCTCACGATGATGCCATAAAAATGCCCCGAAACAGGTCACTTTTAACACCTATCAAAAATCCAATTGATAACTCGAAGGTGCTTGAACTTGTTCCAGTTCAATGGAATGAATTTGTTACGATATTGTGACGCTTAACATCAGTTGGGCAATGTCCCAGAAACAATAAATTGGATGTATTTCTAAAATCATAATATGTTCAATGGCTTGTTGGTTCAGTCGATTAACGTGTCGTTCTTTTACTTTAGGAAATCACTGGTCTCATATTTGATTCCTACATCAAACACCAATTTCATAAAAATAAATGGGAAAATACTTAGAATGTAAAAAATCGTATCATTGGAAAAGAAAAATATCATCATTAGAGTACAATAAAATGACATCAATAAAAAACTAATAAAATAAAAATCCATATATCCAGGCATTAAAACATTCATTTAGAAAAAAACACATTAAATAAAACATCAACCATACAGCCCAGTTGGAATGCAGGGGTAATAAAACATCCATACAAAAAAATTATTAAATAAAACACCAACCATACTGCCCCGATGGAATGCAAGGGGAAAACCCCGTTGGAATGATGATTGAAAAAACCGTATATCCATACAATAAAACATCCATACAAAAAAAACATTGAATAAAACACCAACCATATAATAATACGTATAATCAATCATATAGTAACACACATATTCAACCATATATTAAAAACTATACATCCATACAATAAAATATCCATACAAAAAAAACATTAAATAAAACATCAACCATATAACAATACGTATAATCAATCATAAAGTAACACACAAATTCAACCATATATAAAAAAACCATCTCTGTAATAACAATCAGACTACCATACAATAAAGCATCAAATATAACACCAATACAACAATAAAAATCCATAAACATAAAACATCCATATATCTGTATTGTCTCTTTAATTGGTACAGTAATATCCTATCCGTCTGCTACCTTAGATTAACACAGTAATGTCCCACATGGCCGCTACCTTTCACTGATACAGTAATTTGCTACCACCCCTCTCTATCATTATAGCTACACTACTAATGAGTCAAATCGGCAAAATATTCGAAAATAATAGGACATTTTAGGAATAATGGCAAAATCTTTGTATTTTAGGGCTCTGAGCTCCAAGCCCCCTAAGTGTTAATTGAAAAACTAAGTGGCGAAGGAAAATAGAATAATTATCAATCTTGTTTTACTGCCCTTTCCCATATCCCAGAATTTTTGAAAGCTCTTCCAATATACAAAAAAAAGCAAAAAAAAGTGTAACTGGAAATTGAAAAAAATGTTTTTTGTTAGATTCAGGGCTTGGCTGTCTAATGGTGTATTGTGGCCTAACAATAAATTTAAATTTAAAAAATAAAAATAATAAATTATTATTTGAAAATAATACTCTTTCGAGAGAAGGTCAGTAGTAGTTTTTTTTTGTGCGTGGACCCTTATAGTGCGTTATGAAAATTAAATTTCTCTGTTTTCAATTGCTGGTTATTGCTTTCCTTTTAAAATGATAAATCACAAAGAATTCAATAACATCTGAAACATATAGAACTACTTAAAAAAAAAAAAAAAAAAATTATTAGAATTCATAAACCTGCAGGTAATGGTGCCTCAACTGCTCACGGAAGCCAGACCTTTCAGCAACATCCCTAATAGAAGATGGTGTCTGAGACCTCAGCACCGGAAGAATATGACGATCAGAGAAAGCAGACCTCGCAAACACTCTAATCGGCCTTCTATACATACCAACGGTTATCATTAACATAGGTTAACCAAAGGTTAAATCATTAACATAGTAATGACACGATACAAATATTTGATATTAGTTGCTTCACGATAGGGGCCTTTTGGATGCTAGTATAAAAAAAGAAAAAGTTTCGCGTCAAGACATCTTTGTGTTTTTTTTTTCACGATTTTCATAAGTAAAAAAATCTCATGATTTTTTTAGTTTTTGTCCAGTTAAATTTTACCAGTAGGCCCACACATTTTTTTAAAGTACCTAATAGTTTCGATAATGAGAGCTTTTTTAGAACTCAACAGTATTGTCAGATAGGGTAACAATCTGTGTGTCTTTTTACGCATTTTTTAATGCAACCAAAAAAAGTCTTCGATTTATTTTTGGCCGAAAAATGGTGCCTTTGTCATGTTTTTCTCTTTTATGGCTACGGAAGCTTATACCGGGCATCTGGTTATTTAATAATAAATTTTAATAATAAGAGATTTTGGAGTAGTGAACAGTGCCGTCAGATGGGGTGTGTTTGCACCATCTGGGTATTCTTAGAGATGGCTGCGTATTGAATTCTTCAAATCAGCGCATTTTTCAAAACAACTAAAAAATGTCTTCGTTGTGTTTTTGCCCAAAAAATATGCCTATGGCGCATTTTCCCTTTTATGGCTGCGGAATCTAATACAAAGTATGTGGATTTTTAATAGTAATCTTTTAATACCATGATTTTTTGCAGTACTGACCAGTATTACTAGATTACTTGCGTTTCTGGAACCTGGTTGTTTTTAATGTAGTTACGCATTGAACTCAAATCAGTATATTTTCACAGACTGAAAAAACAAAACAAAAAAACATGTTTTGTGTATTAACCCGTTAAGGCCCAAGAAAAAATGTCGGAGATTCTAGTTGTCCTTTTCACCAGTTTCTTTTTATCACATAAGTAAGCCAAAAATGCATTTATAGATTTTTCCTGTTTCTGGTTTCTGAGATACAAGCTGTCCTATTTATAGGACAGTGGGCTCTATTGGTATCAAAGTATACACGATCTCATCAAGTATATTTTAATGCCAAAAACGGAATTAAATGCAACACAAAACCAAACAAAATCAAAACTTAGTGTGGTAAGACGCAAAACAGCCAGTGCACAGGGTAACGTCACATTTCTCACAGTAGCTCAGTGGGTTTTTCTTGCAGTTTTTGCCTTGGCATCGTCGCTGCTTTTCGCGCTTCACTAGGAAGTTTCCTATTCTATCATATAGGGTGCTGACTGGTGACGCAGAAACTGGTCTTCCTTCTAACATTGAAGACCTTGGTTCCCCTCTTCCGCAATTTATTTTCAAAAGGACTCGTGTGACCTCCCGTCTAAAATCAACAAGAGTCATTTCCTTTTCTTTATCAACCACCATATTGAATAGTGTACAAGCATTGACGACAGCCATGTCTAACAGGCGCACGGATAGAGCCCAATACCATTTATTTCCTCTAATAGACACAGCATACTTGCTGACAAGCCAGTCATTTAAATCAAATCCACCCATGTAACGGTTGTATTGCCTGAGTGGATGAGGCTGCTGCACTGCCGTCTTTCCCATCTGTCCCTTAACTGTTTGTTCAATCGGTCTTAGTGGATCTAGGCTGAGATGGTTGGATGCAACAGAGACAACGTTATTGTTCTGCCATTTTACAACCAATGTATTGTTGGCTGCATCAAACCAATAATCATAGGCTCCGCGTTGCTCCTTCTTAAAATTCTTGTTGGAAGGGAAAGGGCACCTTGCCAATTGGTTTTCTCTAACCGTCCCAGTCACTCGAAAGCCAGCTCCTTTCAGATCACAAAAAAGCTGATGACTTATAAAGAAATTGTCAAAATATACCTCGTGGCCATTTTCAACAATTTCCAGAAGTCTTTTCACGACTTGAGACCCTAGGCCTTCTTTAGCAGTCTGAGATGGGGCACTAGGCTCCTTCCCCGAGTACAGATGAAACTAAAGGCAATAGCCATCCGATGTGCATAAAGCCCATAGATTATATCCAAATCGAATGGGCTTGCCTTGGATGAACTGCTTCAGGCTATGTTTCCCGTAATACTTCACAATCATTTCGTCGATGGATAGATACTGAGAGAAAATTCCAAACTGCTTAAAGTTTACGCTGATTATGTCGAAGAGGGGCTTCACCTTAAAATCCCGCTGATCTTTGAGGCTTTGAACTGTATCGTTGTCCACGAAGTGGATGTTTTCTTTTATCTTCATGAATCGATTTCTGGACATTGCTTGGTTGACCAGGTCACTTCCAAGATTTTCATTGACTGACTAATAAGGTCTATGGAAATACAACCTATTATTGCCCTAAGAAATCAGTATTCCCACGAACACACGGATTTCGTTAGCTGATGTAGTAAAGGCAAAGTTTTCCTTAGACATCACATATCTAACCATTTCAGGAGAAATGAGGTCAAAAAATTTATCGTCTAGAAACAAAGCTAATAACTCTACTGATGTTTTTCCTTCTATTGTTTCTCAGGTTTTTTCAAGTGCCTTAGCTGCTCCCTCGCACAAGTTTCGCCAAGGAAAGGTTCCTTTTTGCTTCTTCTATTTCGGGTTCACGGCTTTGAACTGCCTCTTCTGTGGCCCACCTCTCGAAGTTGATGCACCCTCTTCTTCTGTGAGGATGATGTTGTCGATGTCTTCAAATTGTTCTTCTTCGAGAGGACTTGGTCTGAAATCTACTTCAACATTCCTGGGACGTCATTTACAATCGGAGCCGCCGTGTTGTCGTCATTTCCTTCATCTTCATCAGATGCTTGATCGGGATCAGGAGGCATCACAACAACCTGAATATCTTCACATGCAAATTCTTCGTCTTCTAGGAGGTCTAGAGCTTCGCTAAGTGAAATGCAGGGGTTTCTTGTCTTCATTTTCAGAAATCTGGAAGACGAAGAAAAATGTATAGAAAAATTTACAGATATTTTTTCCATGGTGACTAATAGGCTAAAGCTGAAGGATGATAAAGGACCCACATTATTATTGTTACTTTTACTTATACCCGATCAAATTGGGAAAAACGGATTAATAATAAGAGAAAACAAGAAAAACACACATGGATATCACAAGTAAACTAAACGCATAGGTGAACACTCGGAAGAAAATTGCAGAGAGAATTATGACTGAAACCAAAAAAAGCGTAGATAAAGTTGTCACAATACAGAATCAACCAAAGACTCATTAAATTTTTTTTTTAATCTCAAGTGAAATTAGCAATAAAAACCTAATCCTTGAAATTTCACGTGCAAAAAGTAACCCTTACAGCCCACTGTCCTATAAATATGACATCAACGCAGAAAGCTGTAAAACTATGAAATTACTTGTCAGGTCTGTTTTTATTCGGGAATACGGTTAAATATACAGTTGTCTAACTGCTATCAAAGTCACTACTGTCTAGGGGAATTCTAACTATTTTTTACCGAATTTTGAAAACTACCGTTGTGCAATTATACTAATTGTGACTTAAATAACGCCACTGATCTGATATTGAATGATCAACTGACCTAGAAAAATTAGCCTAGATAGCTTGGTCACCAGGGACGCCTTTATCACTAAAAAGAAATTGTTCTCAGTGTAAATTTAGCCACAAAAAAATTAAAACCAGCTGTCCTATAAATAGGACAGTGGGCCGTAACGGGTTAAGCCGCATTTTCCCTTTCAGGGCTGTGCCAACTTGCACAAAGTATGTGATGCAAGGCATCAGTATTACTGAGCTTTTTTATTTTCTTTGTTCTTCACTGGACGTCGTTTGACGTTCATCTACTACATTTTTACCAGTCGAACCACTACACTTTTGCTTGTATACATTCCGATGCTAAGAGCTTTTGCAGTACGCAACAGTTGCCACTTTGAGTGCGTCTACGCCGTCTGAACGCTTTTGAGGTGGCTTCGGATTTAATCCATAAAATAAAAACATATTTCAAAGCGACTGAAAATATCTTCGGTGTATTTTGGCCCAAAAACGGTGCCTACGGTCCATATTCTATTTTATAGCTTTGGCATGTTTTGCCTGGCATCTGGTTTTAAATAATATAATTTTAATAACAAGAGCTTTTCCAGTACAGAAAAGTTGTGCTAGGCTCCCCCCGGTTAATTTCCTCCGATGGAAAATTCCCTAAATGCAAAATTATGCAGCTACAGAGAAAGTAAGAAAAATAAAAAAAAGGACGAAAAGAAGGAATTTTGGAATATTCTACCAATATTCAAAAATATTAGCTGACAATGTAGTGTAGAATATCTTATAGTATTTGTTTTTACATTTTTATTCTATTTTAAATCTTTCATTCGTGTTTCTGGGGATTGAATTACCATAGAAGGATATGATACAGTTTAACATAGGGGCTGTAGGGGTGATATCAACCAGAAAATAAATTATTATATGTTTCGAAGTTTCTAACAAAACAGATATATAAAAATTTGATACGATATCATAGAGATTAGAGGAGGGCCGGATAGCAGAAAAAGAACCGAAAGGGAGGCTGATTGCCCCCCTGTAGCTTTTAGCCTTTAAAAAGGACAAAAGAATTTTCAATTTTCAATCGAATGGTCCCTCTCCTAAGTTTATAAAATAGCCCCTTGCATTTGAAGTGGATGGGAAAAAAAGCTTTGGCACTTTTCTGACCCTTTTTGGGCTGCATTTTAAGGGGGCGCAGTATTTTTTTTTCCTTGTGTGTCGGGTCCCCTCAGCACAAAATTTAATATAAGTTTCAGGCCAATCAGGAAATTGGCGCTTTCAAACCACTTTCAAAGGGACCAATTCTTTGAATAAATGTTTGTAAATTAGTCCCCTCGGCCCAAGGACTTACGGCTTTAAGTTTCAAGTTCATCAGGACAAAGGATTTAGTGGCTCATTTGCGGCCCCTAACCCGTCCCCCTTCTCACAGAAAAATGCTGATGATCTTTGACCATGAAAATAATCCCTGATATTTCATGCCACTGGACTCCCAAGGTCAAACGTACCCACTTTTTTTCACTGTAAAATATATCTGTAAATAATTAATAGTTCGCATAATTTACGACCCTTATCTCAGGGGCTCAGGGACTCATTTCATCCTTAAATGCAAATTTATGGATATTTTCAACTATTCTGAACAAAATGGGTACCTCAAAATGTTAATCAGATGTTAGAAGTGGTTGCAAAAGGACAAGATATCAGAAAAAATTCTAGTACAGGGGCTGGTTGATCTCCAATCACTTTCGACTTTTAAAAAAGGCACCAGAATTCTCAATTTTTGATAAAATGAGTATCCTCCGTAGTTTCTACAACAACAAGGAGGGGGTAAGAGGGGCCAGATTATGTATCAATTTCTACCTTTCCCCTTCCAACCGTGTTGTTTTTGACTGAATCTCCTTTGACGCTAATCTACCTTGTCAATATATTTAACTTAATTTTTATGTTTATTAGAGTATCAACGCAGAGCAATACATTTTTAAGAGGGTGGAGGTATCAAAGATTTCTTGGTGAAACGTGCCCGAAATGCAAAAAAAAAACATTTTGGGGGTTAATATACCTGGTTTTATGTGATGAAGGTCTTTTCTACTGCTCTTGAAGGTACTCCCTTCCTCCAGTGTTCAGAATATTTCATATTCAAAATATTTTTATACAACTCGGTAGTTTTTGCTTTTTTTTTTTAATATTTATTTTGTTTTCCTGAACCGTTTCTAATACTAAGCCCTTTTCTAAGAGTGTATTTCCTGGTGGCATGTTGTATATTGGCAATACCTGTTATGATGACACAAGAATTGCTGGCGCGACGCGCTATTCAGATTCTCTAGTCCCATGGTCAGAGAAACTTGGCATGGAGAACAAATTCAGAAAGTCATCCATGGAAGAAACAACTTTTAATGATTTAGAACTACGTCTCGGTTTTCCGTATGTTTACAAACATTTTGGAAGTTGTGAACATCTGCTTGTCTTCACTGAAATCAGGTAACTATCAAGAAGTTTACATTCAATTTATCTATTCCGCCATAATCCGAACTTTGTTTATATAAATGATGTAGCATGTAAGGTTTACATTTAGTTTAGAAATACAATAAATAATCAAAATAACAATGAAGTATAAATTCTAAACAACGCCAAAATTCAGCGACAATGAAATACTGATGTGTTTTTCATGTGTTGAAAAAATTCAGACCACACTTTCCGAATAAGCAGAAAAAATGATTCTGTTGCCTATGCTCAGTTCAGACTCATAGAGCTATAGGTGGCGCAGCCGGTTTGACCTCATCTTGATATTACGGGACCCAGAGATTGAACCCGGCTCTAGCAACACACTACAGGGCCGACGCTAGGACCTCAGTAGTCCAGAAGTGTCGTTAATCCGATACAATACAACAAATTAATTTAATATTTTCCTTGAAAAAATTGGTAATCCTGTATTTTCATGTAATAAATCCTGCAAGGCTGTTAGGGATACATTTATTTATTTTTAGTCTTTTTCTATAGCAATCTCAAATTATTTCTTGAAAATTTTCAATTTGAAAATCCTTACGCTCCTAAAACTGTTTATGAACTCTATATTTCTCAACTAAGCATTGCTATGCACCGTTGATCACAAAGGAGCAACGGTTACTTGTCTTAATTACCAAATAGGCAACTGTTGATCACAAAGGAGCAACGGTTGCTTCTGGTGATCACTTAGGAGCAACGGTTGGTTATCTTAATTGCCAGATAAGCATCTGGTGATCACAAAGGAGCGACGGTTGTTTATTTTGATTGCCAAAAAGCGTCTGATGATCACAAAGGAGCAAGGGTCGTTTATCTTGATTGCCAAAAAGCATCTGGTGATCACAAACGAGCAACCGTTGCTTATCTTAATCGCCAAATAAGCATCTGGTGATCACAAAGGAGCGACGGTCCCTTTTGATTGCCAAAATGCATCTGGTGATTACATAGGAGCAACGGTCGCTTATCTTAATTGCCATATAAGCATCTGATGATCACAAAGGAGTTACGGTTGTTTATCTTGATTGGCAAAAGTCATCTGGTGATCACATAGGAACAACGGTTGCTTATCATCACTGACAAATAAGCATTTGGTGATCCCAAAGGAGCGAAAGTTGCTTATCTTGATTGTCAAAAAGCGTGTGATGATCACAAATGAGCTACGATTGCTTATCTTGAATGCCAAAAAGCATCTGGTTATCCCAAAGTAGCAACGGTTGCTTATCTCAATTGCCAAAAAGTGTCTGATGATCACAAAGAAGCAACGGGTGCCTATCTTGATTGCTAAAAAGCATCTGGTGATCACAAAGGAGCAACGGTTGCTTATCCTAATGGCCAAAAAGCATCTGGTTATCCCAAAGTAGCAACGGTTGCTTATCTCAATTGCCAAAAAGTGTCTGATGATCACAAGGAAGCAACGGTTGCCTATCTTGATTGCCAAATAAGCATCTGGTGACCACAAAGGAGAAATGGTTGCTTATTTTAATTGCCAAATAAGCATCTGGTGATCACAAAAGAGCAACGATTGCTTATCTCAATTACCAAAAAGTGTCTGATGATCACAAAGAAGCAACGGTTGCTTATCTTGATTGCTAAAAAGCATCTGGTGATCACAAAGGAGCAACGGTTGCTTATCTTAATTGCCAAATAAGCATCTGGTGACCACAAAGGATTAACGGCTGCTTGTCTTACTTGCCAAATAAACATCTGGTGATCACAAAGGAGCAACGATTGCTTATCTGAATTGCCAAATAAGCATCTGGTTATCAGAAAAGAACAATGGTTGCTTATCTTGATCGCCAAATAAGCATCCAGTGATCACAAACGAGCCACGGTTCCTTATCTTAGTTGTCAAATAAGCATCTGGTGATCACAAAGGTACAGTGGTTACTTATTCTGATTGCCAAAAAGCGTCTGATGATCAAAAAGGAACAACGGTTGCTTACCTTGATTGCCAAAAAGTATCTGGCGATGACAAAGGAGCAACGGTTGCTTATCTTTATTGCCAAAAAGCATCTGGTGATCACAAACGAGCACCGGTTGCTTATCTTAATTGCCAAATAAGCTTTTGGTGATCACAAAGGAGCAACCGTTACATATCTTGATTACCAAAAAGCATCTGGTGATCACAAACGAGCTCGGCTGCTTATCTTAATTGCCAAATAAGCTTTTGGTGATCACAAAGGAGCAACGGTTGCCTATTTTGATGGCCAAAAAGCATCTGGTGATCACACAGGAGAAACGGCTGCTTATCTTAATTGCCTAATAAGCGGCTGGAGATCACAAAGGAGTGACGGTTGTTTATCTTGATTGCCAAAAAGCGTCTGCTGATCACAAAGGAGCAACGGTTGCTTATCTTAATTGCTAAAAAGAAATCTGGTGTTCACAAAGGAGCGACGATTGCTTATCTTGATTGCCAAAAGCCTCTGATTATCACAAAGGAGCAACGGTTGCTTATCCTGATTGCCAAAAAGTATCTGGTGATCACAAACGAGCAACGGTTGCTTATTTTAATTGCCAAATAGGAATCTGGTGATCCCAAAGGAGCAACGGTTGCTTAGCTTGATTATCAAAAAGCATCTGGTAATCACATAGGAGCAACGGTTGCTTGTCTTGATTGCCAAAAAGTGTCTGGTGATCACAAACGAGCAACGATAGCTTATCTTAATTGCCAAATAGGAATCTGGTGATCACAAAGGAGCAACGGTTGCCTATCTTTATTGCCAAAAAGCATCTAGTGGTCACATAGGAGCAACGGTTGCTTATCTTAATTGCCAAATAAGCATCCGGTGATCACAAAGGAGTGACGGTTGCTTATCTTGATTGCCAAAGAGCATCTGGTGATCACAAAGGAGCAACGGTTGCTTATCTTGATTGTCAAAAAAGCATCTGATGATCACAATCGAGCAACAGTTGCTTATCTGAATTTCCAAATAAGCATCTTGTGATCACAAAGGATCAACAATTGCTTATCATGATTGCCAAAAAGCATCTAGTGATCACATAGGAGCAACGGTTGCTTATCTTAATTGCCAAATAAGCATCTGGTGATCACAAAGGAGCAATGGTTGTTTGTCTTGGTTGCCAAAAAGCGTCTGGTGATCGCATAGGAGCAATGGTTGCTTATCTTAATTGCCAAATAAGCATCTGTTGGCCACAAACAAGCAACGGTTGCTTATCTTAATTGCCAAATGAGCATCCGGTGATCACAAAGGACCAACGGTTGCTTATCTGGATTTATCTGGAGTTGCTTATCTTCACTGACAAATGAGCATCTGGTGATCACAAAGGAGCGAAAACTACATATCTTGATTGCCAAAAAGCGTGTGATGATCACAAAGGAGCAATGATTGCTTATCTTGATTGCCAAAAAGCATCTGGTTATCCCAAAGTAGCAACGGTTGCATATCTCAATTGCCAAATAAGCATCTGGTGACCACAAAGGAGCAACGGTTGCTTATTTTAATTGCCAAATAAGCATCTGGTGATCAAAAAAGAGGAACGATTGCTATCTCAAGTGCCAAAAAGTGTCTGATGATCACAAAGAAGTGATGGTTCTTGATTGCTAAAAAGCATATGTTGATCACAAAGGAGTAACGGTTGATGATCTTAATTGCCAAATAAGCATCTGGTGATCACAAAGGAGCAAAAATTGCTTATCGCAATTGCAAAATAAGCATCTGGTTATCAGAAAAGAACAATGGTTGCTTATCTTGATTGCCAAATAAGCATCCAGTGATCACAAACGACCCACGATTCCTTATCTTAATTGTCAAATAAGCATCAGGTGATCACAAAGGAACAACGGTTACTTATCCTGATTGCCAAAAAGCGTCTGATGATCACAAAGGAGCAACGGTTGCTTACCTTGATTGCCAAAAAGTATCTGGAGATCACAAAGGAGCAACGGTTGCTTATCTTAATTGCCAAATAAGCATCTGGTGATCACAAAGGAGCAACGGTTGCTTGTCTTGGTTGCCAAAAAGCATCTGGTGATCACATAGGAGCAACGGTTGCTTATCTTAATTACCAAATAAGCATCTGGTGATCACAAAAGAGTTACGCTTGCTTATCTTGATTGGCAAAAATCATCTGGTGATCACATAGGACCAACGGTTGCTTATCTTAACTGACAAATAAGTATCTGGTGATCACAAAGCAGCAAAGGTTGCTTATCTTGATTGCCAAAAAGCATGTGATGATCACAAAGGAGCAACGATTGCATATCTTGATTGCCAAAAAGCATCTGGTTATCACAGAGTAGCAACGGTTGCCTATCTCAATTGCCAAATAAGCATCTGGTGATCACAAAGGAGAAATGGTTGCTTATTTTAATTGCCAAATAAGTATCTGGTGATCACAAAAGAGCAACGATTGCTTATCTCAATTGCCAAATAAGCATCTGGTTATCAGAAAAGAACAATGGTTGCTTATCTTGATCGCCAAATATGAATCTGTTGATCCCAAAGGAGCAACGGTTGCCTAAGCGTCTGATGATCACAAAGGAGCAGCGGTTGCTTATCTTAATTACCAAATATGAATCTGTTGATCCCAAAGGAGCAACGGTTGCCTATCTTGATTGCCAAAAAGCATCTGGTGATCACATAGGAGCAACAGTTGCTTATCTTAATTGCCAAATAAGCATCTGCTGATCACAAAGGGGCGACGGCTGCTTTTCTTGATTGCCAAATAGCGTCTGCTGATCATAAAGAAGCAACGGTTGCTTATCTTGATTGCCAAAAAGGATATGATGATCACAATCGAGCAACGGTTGCTTATCTTAATTGCCAAATAAGCATCTTGTGATCACAAAGGATCAACGGTTGCTTATCTTGATTGCCAAAAAGCATCTGCTGATCACAATCGAGCAACGGTTGCTTATCTTAATTGCCAAATGAGCATCCGGTGATCACAAAGGAGCAACGGTTGCTTATCTGGACTGCCAAAAAGTATCTGGTGATCACAAAGGAGTTACGGTTGTTTATCTTGATTGGCAAAAATCATCTAGTGATCACATAGGAGCAATGGTTGCTTATCTTAACAGACAAATAAGCATCTGGTGATCACAAAGGAGTGAAGGTTGCTTATCTTGATTGCCAAAAAGTGTGTGATGATCACACAGGAGAGACGACTGAGACCAACAGAGTACGTTGCTCCTTCACCCCAATCTATACAAGATTTCACTCCTAACACCTTCGCAAAAATTTCCAATTTCCTCTAAATCATTTCTTAAGGCCTCTTCCTACCTCATTCTGGGAAGACCTGCTTTTTGTTTGGGACCAGGGGGATGCCGAAAAGCACAATATTTGGGAACCTGTAATTCTTCATCCGTAAAATGTGGCCTAGTCATCTTGACCTTTCTTTTATTATTGTCCTTGACGGCGGCGTGTAAGCACATTGTTTGTACAGCTTACTATCTGTGCAGCTTACAGTCAAACGAGTACCTAAAATATGATGAAACATATCGAAAAACTTGCCAAAAAATAGGAAATTCCCTTTTTTAAGTTTAGACCATCACTTAAGAGAAAAGTCTAAGTAATATGCAGGGTCGTATCCAGTATTTTTTTTTAGGGGGGGGGGGGTCACAAAAGTTTTTTGTTTGGGGGGGGGGTACAATTTTATTTTTAAACGCATTAAATTTGTTTATATTCACTTTTGTTATGTTTTTACGAGTCATCCAAACATTTCGGGGGAACGGGTTCAAACCCCTACCCCCTCCCCCGGATACGACCTTGGTAATGTGATAGTTTCGGCTCGGTGAATAAATCTAAAACTAATGAATCCAATGATGCCACTTTATTGCAAGTTACAGGTGTAGGATTGTCGTAAAACTGTATGGTTCACAGGAAACATGAGGCTTAACTCTGAGAATTAATATTATTCCTCCCAGAACAGAAGGAAACGCCCCTAAGCTTTTAGAAATTGAATTTTAAAGTGAGAAAGTTTTTGATTAGTGCTTTCTCCAGTGGTTGCATTTGCTGAAGCGCATTTTATCTGAATTGAGCAGTATGTTAATATTGCCGCTGGTAACCATTTTTAATCTTATTAGTCACAAATAATATTTCCACTAGCCTGTTTACAGCAAATATGCTTATACCTGCAAACGCCAAAATTTGATAAATCAAGTTCAATATTGCTCCATAAATATTAATTACAAAGTTAATTTCTTCAAAAAATCATGGCAGACTACCCTAGTCTCGAAAGATAAATTATGTTTTTAAAGCTATGAAGTACGTTCATGTATTACGTTATTAAAATTTTAATTCAAGTAAATTCAAATAATAATAATTCGCTCCATAAATACTAATTACAAAGTTAACCTCTTCAAAAGAGCATGGCAGACTACCCTAGTGTCAAAAGATAAGTTTTTAAAGCTATGAACTATGTTCTTGTATTATGTTATTAAAATGGGCAAATTCTAGTAAATCAAAGGACTTCAGTTATTAGCATCACCTTAGCCTTACATTCTCCTGGGCCTCCAAGGAGTGCTTAGGGCATCTAAGGAGAGTCGCCAGTCATTTCTCATCGATGCGATCATCCAGATGTCTTCTCAGCCGGGCTGAAGTGAGGCGTTGAGATTTCGTAGATCCGTTGTAGCTGGGTCTTAGTGCGCTTCTGGGACGTTCCTTTTTTCTAGAATTCCACGGCTGCCACTGAAGAACGATCTTGGGAAGTGGGGTTTCAGGCATGCAAATCACGGGTCCATGATGTCTCCACTTTTTGTGCTTAATGATTTCAATTATTAGAGGCGGGGATGTCTTTTGCTGTACATCAACATTTGTAGCTTTTTGCATCCAATGGATATTGAAGATTCGTTTGAAGCACAAGTTTTCGTTCCCTTAGTTTTTTTTCAGTCATCGGTGACTGGAAGAGTACCATAAGTGCCAGAGTGCCGTGTTTCTGAGCCCTAGCAGAGTGTGAAGAAGACTCTGCTATTGAAAAGTCTCAGCCTTTGTTGCTGAGAATACTTTTGGGTATTCCAGGTCTTTGCTAGCTTTCCAAAAGGAGCGTTGAAAAGACTGATTTCTCATTGATACAGTATTATTTAAGGTACTCTCGAGATATTTTAACACCACAGCCTGTTCAAATGTCTGGTTATCGCACCCTAGGTCTAACGTGATATTAGAATAATTCTACCAAAATAATGGGGAGCCTTTTTTTTAAAATAGAAGTTGAATTTTGCTTATCTATAAAGTCGTAAATATAAACGCAGGTAAAACGAAATGCGTTTAAAAAGTTTAAAAAAGTTTACAACATGTACAAGTAGGAAGTAACATATAGAAAGTTATCTTGTTCTCGAATAGGAGTGACCCCAAAATTCAAATGACACCTCAAACCGGACGGAATTTTAATTTTGGATTAAAAAATGATTTTATTAATAATATTTACTCTTATTTTACTCCAATATTACTCTAATATTTACTCTGGTTGCAGTCGTTTTTCCCTTTCTCTTTCGAAATTCCGCCCTGATCATGGCAGATGTTTCGTCTGTAACATCCTGTAATACTTTTTTTCTGTATTTAAGGCGGAAATGAGGACGTTTCCACTTGATGAAAGTGAAGCTAACATCTTTTCTTTTTCATTGTTTTGCTTTTGAAGGTTTGACTTCATATTTTAATTTTGAAAATCTTATTTCAGAGCAGAGCTTCTGCATTCAATTTTGGAAATTAGCAGAAAAGGGCTCGGTTTTTCGGAAGATGAAATGTAATTTTTGGGAAAAATTTGGGATGGAAAAAACAGAGATATTCTTAGCAGAGGCGTCAAAACACTTTTGAGAGGGATAAATATGGACCGAGTATTTCACATGATTTCTCAAAATGTTTATGGATGGATATAACCGCGTTTTTACCATGTTGTTATCCAATTATCGAAGTGTGATATTATAGCGTAATATAATTACCCCCTGATACAGAGAATTACTTCACCTTGATTACTTGTCCCTGGGAAGGGGAAAGTCTGATTTGGACTACAGGTGTTGATTTCCAGAAGAAGGAGAAGCTTTTTTTCCGTGAATCAAACAGTATTGAATCATGAGAAACAATATTTCAATCTTCTATATTTTGGTTAATAAGATCCACTGGCCATATTCAATAATTTCGTATTAGGGCTTCTCTCAAATGCGGTTTGTGAAATATTTTTTAATAATGCCGAAATTGAAAAATTGAAAATTTCAATTTTGAAAAATTGAAAATTTTATGCCGAAAATGAACACCAAGGGAGGGGAATGTGGTCGAGTCAATACCTCGCTCTTTAAGGCAAAGATTTTTAAGTACTTTCATAAGAGCTATTTATTCTAAATAACGGCCTTTGTGATTAAGGGGTCATTTTTAAATAATTGGAACAAAATTCGAACTTTAGCTTAAAGAGCGAGGTATTGACTAGGGAGCGAACCCCCTAATATACGTATTAAAAACATATGAATATAGAAGTTCGTTACTTAAGTTAATTCGTAAGTTACGTATATTTATTACTAATAAAAACGTTCCTAAATAAAATTAAACAAGTTTCGAGAAAGCCATTTAATCGAATAAAACTAAAATTAATATGACATTTTGTTTTAATTACTCATGTACGTTGAGCCAAAATCAAAACCTGCATTAATTCAAAAACGTTTAAAAAATTAAATAAAAAAAAACAAGTTTTTTTAACTGAAAGTAAGGAACGACGTTAAAACTTAAAACGAACAGAAATTATTCCATATAAGAAAGGGGCTGTCCCCTCTTCAACGCCTTGCTCTTTACGCTATAGTTTGACTTTCTCATAACTCTATTTTTTTTAAACAATAAAAAACTTTAGCGTAAAGAGCGAGGCGTTGAGGAGGGGACAGTCCCTTTCATATACGGAATAATTTCTGTTCGTTTTAAGTTTTAACGTCGTTCCTTACTTTCAGTTAAAAAAACTTGTTTTTTTTATTTAATGAAAGAAAGGTTGAGGTGGCTAGGGCACGTTGTGCGGATGAAGGATGACAGATTGCCGAAGATTGTTCTTCTCGGCCAACCGTTTAGGGCTAAACGGAAAGCAGGTCGTTCTTGTCTAGGGTGGGCGGACGTCATAAAGAAATATTTAAAGGAAATGGGAACTTCGTGGGAGGGTGTAAAAAGGGAGGCTTTGAAAAGATTGGGATGGAGGAGGAGCGTGCGTAGTTGTGTTGGCCTCAGGCGGCTTAGTGCTGCGGTGAGTTGTTAGTAGTATTAGTAGTAGTAGTAGTAGTAGTAGTAGTAGTATTTCCTCCTTTGAGAGAAACAACTTTTTTTTTCTGTTTTATGTGGTACTTGAGGGCGATCTGGCATTTATTCTTGATAGGGTTAATAATTAAGATTACATGTTCCTTTTTACCGATAATTGCGGCACTACAGTAATTAATGACAAATCCAACACAAAAACTAATTAGTACCACTCTGAAAACTAATCTTGCAAGTGCTAATTACTAAACTAAGACCACAAAAAAAATCTAATAGTTATAAATATGATAATAAATCAAAATTATGTATTACGTAAAATCTAGTAATTTGTGGGTGAAATCATGCACCCTGTTAAGCTTACCTATAAGCTAAAATAAAACGCTTTATTACTTTTTCAACGCATTATTAAAACTTCATTGCGGCTATTGAAAGCTCTAATTATAGTTTTAAATAGTTTCAAACCATGTGTTAAATAGATTTAACTAGCTTTAAACGTATATCTGACTAGTACATATACTTATACTCTATAAACTCTATATATATTCTAGTGCCCTTTTTAAGTGACCAAAAAGATTGGAGGACAAAAAGGCTCCGACCCACGCCCTTTTTCTCTTAAAATCGTCAGATCAAAATTTTGAAATAGCCACTTTGTTCAACATAGTTGAAAGGCTGAATAACTATGTCTTTGGAGATAATACGGCCATATATAATATACTTGTAACTTGGATTAAAAATTGGTAAGTAAAGTTGGTCAGATGAGAGGAAAGATTAACCCCTCCCCATCAACGAGTTTTTGCCTATTTTTCTGCTTAACGGCTCATCAGAGGCATTTTCAGCCTATTATTACTCTGCGTTTTAGTTGTTATTCAAACGGTCATGCAGTAATAGGCCCGTTTTTTAGCACTAAGATCTTACATCTAAGATCTTACATCTTTCTGCAAAGATTATCTTTTTTAACTCATCTTTGTTCTAAGATCTTACAACTCACTGATGTTAGCAAAAAGTGTGAAGACCGCCACTGTTTTGCCCTATAGAACAATGATGAGAGAACTTTGATGATCTACTCGTCAGTGTTCTCCGACCGCTGATCAGAGCAGAATGATGAAAGACGTTTGCACAAAAATGACCAAAGATGTAAGATCTTTGTTCAAAGATTTCACTTTTAAGCGTTTTCTGACAAAAGATGTAAGATCTTAGCACATTGATGAGTGAAAAAACAGGCCTAATATCTGTGTTATCGGGGAAATCCATTCTCAGCGATGAAACAAGAATTTGAAGACAAGGTCGCTGTCATGTGTGAAGATCGCGTCGTACCTTTTTGCACTCCCGTAGTAACCGTTTTCATTGTTATTAAAAAAATAATGAAATAAAATAAATAATGAGGAAAGGATAAGTTTCCTCCTTTAAAACCGAATTTGCTCGTTATTGATTTTAATTATTTTACTTATATTACTTTATTATTGTATTTGTTGTTAATTTTGATTTTTTTTTTATTTAATGTACTTAATTTATTTGTATTAATTGTATTATCATGTTGTCATTATGTTTTTATATGATTATTTGGTTATTATATTATAATGAAATTGAAAAATATAATCATATAAAATTTATATTAATAATTACTGTATGAATCTGTTTTTATATAAAGAAATTGTTATATTTATTTATAGATATATAATAAATTTATAGGAGTCAATAAAAAATAGTAAAATAATAGTTATATTATTATACAATCATTGTATTATCATTTATTATTTAATTTTGTTATTTACTTGTATTATTTTAAGCGTATTTCCTCCTTTGAGAGAAATAACCTTTTTTTTGTTATCTGTTTTATGTGGTACTTGAGGGCGATCTGGCATTTATTCTTGATAGGGTTAATAATTAAGATTACATGTTCATTTTCACCAATAGTTGCGGCACTACAGTAATTAATGACAAATCCAACACAAAAACCAATTAGTACCACTCTAAAAACTAATCTTGCAAGTGCTAATTACTAAATTAAGACCACAAAAAACTAATAGTCATAAATTTGGTAACAAATCAAAATTATTTATTTATTTATTTATTAATCCACATAACGGTAAGCTAAAAAGCTTGTCGTACTAATACAATATATAATAAAATGAAAGGCAACACAACCGTCTAAACTGAAAAGGCACTTGTGTAAAACTGGATACCGACAAACATATTCTTAAACGATTCAACTGATCCGGCTTCAGCAACTTCTGGTGGTAAATTATTCCAAGAGTCTCTGACCCTTTTAACAAATGAATTGTGTCCGATTTTCCTGTGGGTTCTTGGTGGGTACATTTTATAAGGATGCTGTCGTGTGAAGTTGTAGTGGCTGAATTCGAAAAATTTTCCTACCTCAATATCGTCCACGCCTTTGATTATTTTGAATGTGTTTATGAGGTCGGTACGGCGACGTCGGAAATGCAGTGAAGGAAGTTGGAGCCTAGTTAGTCTTTGTGCGTAAGGAAGGTGTTTCAAATAAGGGATCATTTTTGTCGCCCGCCTCTGAATCTTTTCAACTCGGTGCTTGTCTGTTACATTCAGAGGAAACCAAGCAGAAGTATTATATTCAACAACTGGCCGAACAAATGATTTATAAAGTAACATAAAATTCTTAAGATTAAACTTCCTGAAATTCCGTTTTAAAGTGATGAGTTGGTAACTTGCATTTCTTACTACAGTCAAATCATTTCTATCAAATTTTAAATGCGTATCAAAGTGAACACCGAGGTCGTTTACAAGTTATTCTGATCGTATATGTGAGCTAGATAGGGAGTATGAACGGCTGGGCTGATTTTTATTCCGGTAATGAAGCACTGTCCATGTTGATTCATTAACAAATAATGAGTTAGATTTGCACCATCGTGTTATTGAATCAAGATCTTCTTGAATCATAGGCTCATCATCGGTAGTTAGTATTGGTCGGTAAATTTTAGCATCATCAGCAAACAACTTCACTGACGAATGACGAACACAAGATGGTAAATCATTGATGAAAATACAGAAGAGTATAGGGCCCAAGCAACTACCCTGGGGTACCCCACTCAGGACATCAATTGATTGAGATGCTGCTTCACCGACAACTACTTGTTGAGACCTACCACGCAAATAATCAGCCATCCAATCAACAGTTCTTACACCAATATTATAGAGTCGACATTTTTCAACTAGTTGTGACATTGAAACTTTGTCAAAAGCTTTGGCGAAGTCTATGTAAATGCAATCAAACGGTATACCAAGATCAGCATAATGCTGAAAATCAACAATAACTTCCAGAAGTTGAGTGTTGCAAGACCTTCTCTTACGAAAACCATGCTGGGCAGGATTGCAAAGATTATTTTCATCAAAATAAGTTTGGATTCTTGCAACAATCAGCTTTTCCATAACCCGGCAAAATATAGATGTGAGGGAGATCGGACGGTAATTTTTTAAATCTGATTTGAGACTGGCTTTGTGTAGGGGTTTAACCATTGCTTTCTTCCAACCTGAGGGACAGGAACCTGTCGCCAAGGACTGATTGTACAGAAACGTAAGCGGTTGTGCAATTACATCAGCAATCTGTATTATCATAGTGTTAGGAAATCCATCTATATCTGGGGACTTAGATGTATCAAGCTTTTCAAGTATTTGATGAACCTCTGCAACACTAAAGTCTATATCATTACATGATAAAGTCCCACTTTGTATTCCCTGAACTAAACCTTGGTCATGATGTGTCTGGTTAGGTGTAACAAAAACTGATGCAAAAGTTTCATTAAATATGCATGCCTTATCAAAATCATCATCAATTTTTTGTTGTGTAACCGGATGCGTGAATTTGCAGTTACTCGGTGAAAAGTTCGGATTGTTTCTATTTACATATTTCCAAAACTGCTTTGGGCAAGTTTTGCTCGATTGAATAATGTGTGATTCCACTACTTCCCTATTCGCTCTTAACAACTTTGTGGCCCTGTTCCTAGCACGTTTATACAATGACCACGTGTCATCATCCTGATTCATAGAACTTGGTTTTTGCGAAATCTTTTGTTCAATTTTTAGTTTAGTGTAAGATCTCCAAAGATGATTTTTTTTTCCTGGATTGACTTGAGTATATGTCTAGGTAGTTTTGGTCTCTTCCTTTGGCCAGAATATTTTTTAATCAAAGGAACAAATCTATCCCTACATTCTATCAATGCCTGTTTAAAAAATTCAAATGCAACGTCAGGTGCCACTTTTCCTTTCTGTAGCTCATCCGTGATATTCAAAGACACAAGGAATTCCCTCATTGACTGATAATCAGCCTTAGCATAATCATACCTACGAGAATCAGTATTTTCTCGCTGGACAAACGTATTCATAGTAATTTGAATTACAGAATGGTCATTATGTATTGCATAAAATTTAGTAATTTGTGGGTGAAATCATGCACCCTGTTAAGCTTACCCATAAGCTAAAATATAACGTTGTATTACATCTCGCATATAACGCTGACGTATGCGTTTCATTTCGCGACCTGATAGCGAAGTTATTCTGTAAAAAAAAAAAAAAAAAAAAAAAAAAAAACTAAAATTCGGGAGATCTTTTTTCAATTAGCGTAATTTTTCCCGCTCTTTGAATGCTCTATATGGGGAGTTGGGGAATCATATGTTGGTTAGCAACATATGAGTCCCTTGTACAACTATATGTTTCTTAGCATCAGAAAATACAGTTTTATCCCAAGTCGACACTTCAGCACTTTCCCTGATAGGTAACTTGTCCTGTGAGTAACATTAGCCTACCCTGCTTATTTATTTTTATTCTTAAGGGGAATTCTTATAATACCCTTATAAGAATACCTATATAATACCTTTTATTCTTATAATTAACAGCTTAAGAAATTAAATTAAAGAAGCGCTTCAGCGCTCTTAAGAAGAGCGCTGAAAATCTTTATTTGCGTTTTTCTCGGAGTGAATTCTTAAGCATTAGGACAATTTCGCTGTCGGGTTGCGACCTTATCACCCTGAACAACATAATAATTTGTTTTCTTGCTGAGATTCATAATAAAGTTTTGTTGCTATTCCAGGCTCTTGCACCCGACTGATCCACAAGATCTGAATTCATACCCAATATTACTGAAGGGCATGAAACCTAGCGAGGAACGCTGTTATCTATGTGATTTAACTGAAGCAAGGTTTGTTGAAAAAAAGATCTTTTGTAATTTTTGCTCCCATCTGTATTCTAGGTTTTTAACCTTTAAAAAAAAAAAAAAAAAAAAATCTCACCTCCTCTCAATGGCACCAATAGATGAAATTAAATAACTATTTAAACATTAAAAAAAAAAAAAAAATAAATGCCACCTACATTTAAATTACTTGAAAATAGCAGCCGAAGAGTGGTCTTCGCATTATCGCACTGCTATACCTAGAGTTTTAACCTTTAGGGGAGGTTTAGTATTTTGTTTTAGCTTCCTCATTTTAAGTTTATGATAGTTTAATTTGCTATTTTTTTTCGCGATTGACGCTTTGCATCTTATAATTTGCCCATAGTGAAATGAAAGCGAATGGAAGATAAGTTTTATTAGTTTTTTTTAGTTATAACTAATTTTATTAGTTATTTAAGATTTTCTCAGGGTCCGTTTTGTTCCAGCCTTTACGTCAGAGAAATATGTAAAAATTACGATGTGTAGCTAAAAATTCAGTTTGACATGCAATATAGTCAAATAACACTAGGTAATCTGTCATGCAACACTTTGCCTTTTCTTGGCAATTTCCTTTTGTTCTCTTACCTTTTTATGCTCAAATTTATATCCAATGAAATATCTGACATTATATATTTATTACCAGTTTAAATGGAAAAAATAAATATTTAGTCAAACAGTTCGTGGTAACAAACTGTAAGTAAGGAGCGTCCCGGCTCAATAGTAAGTGATTTCAAATGTGTAAGTTTCATTAAGTTTAGTTTTACCAACCAAAAGTTATGAGCCGGAGAAAATTTGCCTTGTTTTCGATAAAAAGGGAAACACCCACTAAAATTCATAGGATCTGAATGACAATCACACCATCAAATTCAGCGTATCAGAGAACCCTGCTGTAGAGGTTTCAAGCTACTATCTACAAAAATGTGGAATTTTGTATTTTTTGCCAGAAGAAAGATGCGTGTTTGTTTTATTTTATTTTTTTTTTCTTAGGGTGATCGTATTGACCCAATGGTCCTATAAAATTAAGAGAGGGCTGATTCGAACGGAAATTAAAAGTTCTAGTGTTCTTTTTAAGTGACCAAAAACATTGGAGGACAACTAGGCCCCTTCCTACGCTCAATTTTTTTCCAGTCACCCGACCAAAATTTTGGGATAGCCGTTTTGTTCAGCGTAGTCGAAAAATCTAATACCTGTGTCTTTGAGGATGACTTAATCCCCTACACTCCCCGGGGGAAGGGCTGCAAGTTATGAACTTTGCCCATTGTTTACATATACGCTAGTATTGATTATTGGGAAGCATACAGACGTTTTCAGGAGATATTTTTTCTGCTTTTGGGGGTGGAGCGGGATGAGTTTTGTGGAAGGATTTTTCATGGAGGAATTTTTCATGGGGGAAGGGAATTTTCCATGAAGGGGGTGCCGGATGTCCCAGCATTATTAAAAAATTGGGCAGAAATTAAATAATAAAACAAGTTTTTTCAACTGAAAGTAAGGACCAGCGTTAAAACTTAAAACGAACAGAAATTATTACACATACGAGGGGGTTCGTCCCCTCGTCAATACTCGCTCTTTACGCAAGTTGATTTTAGTATTTTCAAGAGAGATATTTATTCTAATTAAACGGGCTTCTTGATTCAGGGATCGTTCTTAAAGAACTGGAACAAAATTCGAACCTTAAATGTAATAATTTCTGTTCGTTTTAGGTTTTGATGTTGCTCCTTACTTTCAGTTGAAAGAATTGTTTTTTTTATTTAATTCACACTTAAGATAAAAATGGGGGCGAAAACAATCGGGTCCCAATCATACTAATAAACATTAAATTTTTTCGGGGTGGGGATTGGGGGATTTCGAATACAAATTTTATTAATAATTTGAATAAGTGACAAAATTTGGGTAAATTTAGGATTGGGGGGGCTCTCCCGCTGGTTTTGTCCGTTGTTAAAATCATGGTCTGTTTCCCCTATCTCCAGTAGCTTGCTCGCCTTCCATGGAGTAACTAGTTGCTGCATTTTGTAAAAGATTGCAAAACTTTAATGATCCGCCTAAAATAAAAATTACAAAAATTGCGAAGATTTTCGGATTCATAAATATGTTTTACATTGAATTCGACTGCAAATTTGCAAAGTTTGAAGAGCAGATTCAGCCTAAGAAAGTATCATATTCAGTTTTGATTACCACGAAATATTGCATGGGAGGGCTGTAATTTAGTCGTATGGGGGGCTGTAGGGTTGTTTAACATTTTAATTATGTTCCTTCGTCGTCTTTCTAAATTGTTTAGAATTAATTCACAGGATCGTGTTCGTCTTCAGTTTTAATGTCGCTCTTTACTTTTATATGAAAAAACCTGTTTTTAGCTTGATACTGATTTAGAGACTGGCTTAAACTTGAAAGATGTAATGAGGCATTAAAATCATAAAAAAAAACCTGTTAGATACAAGTTAAACGAAGAGGATGAGTATAACTTATCTAATAGATATATTTGCGCGTCGGTGAAATTCAGCCAGCCAATAGCTAATCTGAAAAGTATAAGGTGATGCTATAAATAATAACTGGAAAGCAGAGACCAGACTAGTCATAGGTTTTTGGATGCTCCCAAGAGAGTATTCGTTTTTCCGTTTTCTATTGCCTATAGGCATGTAACTGTATCTCATTATAGAGATTACATGCAGTGAATGGGTTTAATTTTTGGGGTTCAAGGGGACGCAGTTTGGTTAGTATATTATGGTGTTTTGTCTCACGGCTCGAGTATCGAGGCGAAACTTTTTGGATTTTTTTTTTAAGGAGGGGGAGGGGACTTTTTAGGAAGAATGTCGGAGGAAGGTAACGAACTATTTTTTTCCGGTCTTCACAAAACAGTAAATAATAAGATTTTTTTCTTGTTTATGCCTGTCCTGTGACAAGCTCTTTTGCTAGCTATTGAATTAAAGTGTTGAAGTAATAGGAAGAGTCAATATAGAAATTCCATATTAAGTTTAGAGTTTCAAAATGTAGACTTAGGGTTCACAGTAGATGTAAAAATGCCACAATTTCAGAAAAATATGATAAACGGTCGATGAAAACTTCTTTACTGTCAAGGCGACTTGAGAATGGTCTACTGGAATAATGATCTATTAACTTAATAACCCACTAAAGGAATCTTTCTCGCTTTCTATTTCACTATAAAAGAAAGTCCGCTATCCACTCTTTTTATTTTAACATGCCCATATTTTGATAATTTTTAGGAAGAAACTTGAAATGAATAGATTTTTTAGTTTTCATTTTCTTGGTTATATAATTAGTTTGTTTTTCTAGTTGTTTTAATGACTAAATGTTATTACTATTACCCCCAGAAACTATTTTAATTCCTTCTCCCCCCCCCAAATATTGTTACCATTTTATTTATTAGTTTAGAGCAAGTAAGAAATGGGACTCACGAAAAATAACTCGTAAACTACTGAAAAAAGAGGAAGAAGGGAAACGGTAGATTTTTGTCCTAAAGGAAGAAGGGAAACGGTAGATTTTGAAATCCCTAAACTACTGAAAAAAGAGAAAGAAGGGAAACGGTAGATTTTTGTCCTAAAGGAAGAAGGGAAACGGTAGATTTTGAAATCCCTAAACTACTAAAAAAAGAGGAAGAAAGGAAACGGTAGATTTTTGCTCTAAAGGAAGAAGGGAAACGGTAGATTTTGAAATCCCTAAACTACTGAAAAAAGAGGAAGAAGGGAAACGGTAGATTTTTGCCCTAAAGGAAGAAGGAAGAAGGGGAACGGTAGATTTTGAAATCCCTAAACTACTGAAAAAAGAGAAAGAAGGGAAACGGTAGATTTTTGCCCTAAAGGAAGAAGGGAAACGGTATATTTTGAAATCCCTAGACTACTGAAAAAAGAGGAAGAAGGGAAACGATAAATTTTTGCCCTACAGGAAGAGGGAAGCAGGGAAACGGTAGATTCTGAAATCCCTAAACTACTGAAAAAAAAGAACGGAAACGGTAGATTTTTGCTTTAAAGGAAGGAGGAAGAAGGCCCAAAAAGAGGCCCATTACTGCAGATTTCCGTCACCTTCTAGCCACTGACTTGCCCAGTGTCCTAACACGAGGCAAAGTATATGGCGGAATACGCTGCCAGATTGGATGGATTTAAGCCAGATGTCACTGCCAAAATTATGGCCGGGAGGTTCGACCCCCATGAAAAGATGAAGCAGCCACCTTACCACAATAAAAAATCCCTTGAGGAGCAATCTGAGGTGGAAGGAAGAACTTCTCTTGCTAGTACCGGTTCTGAGGATCAAGTGCCACTTGCCACTTTTGGCTGACGATTGGCGGGATCTCCCCTGTCCTTTGTGAGACGAATGTTACCTGCACAAGTTAGTTTGAAGCCGAAGGGCAGGATCCTCGGAATGGGGGAAAATAATGGTAGATAGCTTGATACTACCATGCAAAGCAAAGGGGAAAAATTAAGATAATAAAAATTAAGATACCCCATACAAAGGGGAAAAATTAAGATAGGTAAGCCTTGTGTCAAAATAACACCCACTAGGAGGCACCAGTAGCCTAGTTGCCATATGCTTTTCCATTTATTTGTTTACATAGGGGGGGGGAATAGGGGTTTCTGGCCTGAGCCTTGTGAGTCCGCCTATAATAATAATAATAGCAAATAATTCCTCACCTGTCCAATCTATTCAATGTCTATTTGGAATGCTCAGAACTTGCTACCGGAGCAAGTTCCTCTGTAGTTAACTTCTTTTCATTGATAATAAGGAATGAATTGGAATTATGGTTTCTTAATAAAACAGGCCTCACGCTCACTAGCTGATGTATAATTTGGCCTTTGAATTTGTAATTTTCCTGTTTCAGAACATATTTATTATTTTTTAGATGGCTGGTCACCGACTGCCCCAAGATGGATTATCCTCGAGCAAATATATGTGTCATTTGCTTACAGGGCTTTCTGTACAAAGATGGCGAGAAGGTTTGCGATTTCAAGCTTTGGCCGTTAGACTTCGACCCTGAGTTTAGACAGGTGATTACTGTCCAACCACCAAAGAAGAGTCAATCATACATTACTATCAATTGACTGGTTTATTCTCTTGTGTGTTAATGACTTTTCTCTTCTTTTTATTTTCAGTACAAATTCCCAAACCGATTTGTGGTCCTATAAATCTGCATGTGTCTTCAATTTGGAATTTAACGCCCAAGATTGACCAGCAGAATGTCGGACTAACATTTTGTTTTCTAGAAGAAAAATAAAAATAAAACTTTGACATTCCGTCGAAGGGTGAACGAAAAGATTATTCTACAATTTGTCCCAAAGGGATAGTTATTTAGCAGTAATTTAGAAGTATTTTGCTTTTAAATCCCGCAGATTCATTGATGGGGGACGACGCAAAGAAGTCACTGTATTATTATAGTATTTAACCTTTATGAGTTTAACAGTATTTCGAAAATACTTGTAAATGTATTGATGAAGAATTGGACGAAAATTTTAACCTAATAACTAACTATATTAAAGTAAAGAAATAAATAGTCTCTGAATTATATTAAGAAATAATAAAATAACTAAGTTTGATTAATAAATATTATGAGATAGATATCTCTGGCGTAGCCAACGGTCTCAGTAGAAACCTTCCAGAGTTTGGCAATTCCAAATGAATTACCCAGGAAGGATAGAGGATGGGATTCAGCGTTTTGCCAGAAAAGGGCTACTGCGAAAACGCTAGAGATAACCGACTACAAAGAAAATTTTAGATAGAATGAGTTAAAAGAGAATTACGTGTTTGTGGCTTACTTTGAAGCTGGTTCAGTATTTAGCTAGGTTTTGAGACATGTCAAGACGTTTGAAACAAATTTTGCTTCGTCACCTAATTTTCACATCGCGCGTTAAAAAAAGTTTATGCCGACGATATTCGGTTCACATCTGTTTTAGATTTGATTGAAATATCTGGCTCTATGATGGGCAAAATGGTGTTTAAACTAAAATGCTTCCAGAATTAATCTAACCCCAATGAATAAAAAATGGCTATTTGTAAAATTCCATTTTACAGCCTAATCACATGCATAGTTTAAATATATTCATCCAGCTGAAGAGATACTAGAAGTTAAATCCTCTCCCCATATCAATAGGATGAACCGCTCACGGATCCTAAAAACTACAAATTTGATAGTTTGCAGAACCCCTCTCCCCAAAGAAAGGAAATCCACTGACTTTTCCACCTTTCTAAAGCTTAAGTTCAATAATGCAATAGTGGATAACGCCCATCCATTTTGTGTAGACTGTGTAACTTAATGTTTAGAGGCACGTGTAGTAATTTCACCTCTAAAACTAGGACAATATAAACTTTTCAGAAGTACCAAGCCAATTAGCTATCTCCTAATTTTTGCCAAAGTCACGTCAAAATTAGCACACTAGATTTAAAAGCCTTTTTGCATGAAGACAGGGGTTTGAATACTGGTGTTGCTGGTTATTTGGTTTGGACGATGGTCAATGGCGTGACTCTGTAAGCGCAGCCAGAGTCGACCCAGCTCTAAATAGGTACCTAAAGAAATTCGGGGAAGGTTAGCACACTGTGGCTGGCCCCCAACTGCCCATTGCACTTCCTGACTGAAAGACCATGAAACGGAAATCAACACCGCCGGTAGAAAATGTAAGGTCCAATGCCGTATTCTTGTTTTTTTAATCGATTTTTTATTGTACTGGCATGTTAATAAATTGAGAGGGAGTAGTCTATCCGGACTTGGCCCAGTTAAAGATAGGAATGAGGCCACAATTAGTGATAAGGAAAGAATTAAAGAGAGATGCGCAGAACATTTTGAAAATTTGCTAAACCGAGATAAAGTTGCAGGAAAAGATATAGAAGAAAATGAAAAAGTTTGTGATACCTTGGATGTGAAGGAAGATTTGTTTTGTGAGGAAGAATTAGCGACAGTACTAAAAGGATTAAAAAATAATAAGGTTCCAGGTATTGATAGGGTGGTAAATGAGTTTCTTAAATATGGTGGCTCTGAGGTTAGAAATAAGTTATTGAAGATTATGAATATGATTTTTGAAAAAGAAGAAGAACCTAATGATTTTAGAAAAACCTTAATTAAGCCACTTTATAAGACAGGTGATAAAAGTGAGTGTTGTAATTATCGAGGCACTAGTCTGGTCTCTGTAGGTAGTAAATTACTTAGTAATATGATACTTTTTAGACTGAGAGATGCCGTAGACAAAATTTTGAGAGAAGAACAGCGCTGTTTTAGAAAAGGTGAGGATGCGTCGACCTAATATTCACTCTTAGGCTAATAATTGAGAAGTGCCTGAGTTTTCAAACACCTTTGGTCTTCAGTTTTATAGATTATGTGCAAGTGTTCGATTCTGTTGATAGAAGACCTTTGGTAAAGGTTTTATCCTTGTATGGTATACCAGACAAATACATTAAAGAGACTAGTGTTATGTACGAGAATAACACTTCTGCTGCTAAGGTAGGAAATGAGGTTAGCAGCTGGTTTTGTATGAAATCAGGAATTAATCAGGGTTGTGTTCTATCCCCCTTTATATGGATTATTTTGATGGACTTTGTTTTAAGGAGCAGAGGAAAGGCAATGGGAGACCACGGAATCAAATGGGGAGGAACAAATCTCCTGGACTTAGATTTATGCTGAATATTTAAGCATCTTAAATGAAAGTGTGGGCAAAATGAATGAACTTTCATAGATCTTTCGTGTACAGGGTGCTACAATACGCTCGACAATTAATATTAAGATGATTAGTTTACTAAGGCTGTAACTGAGCAAAAATGAAAAGGTAGTATTTGAGGATGGAACGAATGATCAGGTGGGCGGCTTCGCTTACCTTGGTAGTATTATTAGTAAAGATGGTGGGAGCAGTGAAGATGTTAAAAGTAGAATAGCCAAGGTTCAGGGTTTTTTTTTTTCACAGTTAAAAAAAGTTTGGAAGAACAGGAAGATAAGTCTGCAAACCAAGATTAGAATATTATAAGTTACAGTGGTGACAGTAGTCAAATATGTCTCTGAAGCATGGGCGCTTGGAAAAGCGGATGAAGACTTGCTAGGTGTTTTCCAGAGAAATTGCTTAAGGATTGTTCTGGGTACCCGACTGACTGACCGTATTTCAAACAATAGGCAGTACGAACAATGTGGTTCAATCCCGCTTTCTAGGGCTACAATGAAAGAAAGGTTGAGATGGCTAGGGCACGTTATGCGGATGAAGGATGACAGATTGCCGAAGATTGTTCTTTTCGGACAACCGTCTAGGGCTAAACGGAAAGTAGGTCGTCCTCGTCTGGGGTGGGAGGACGTCATAAAGAAGGATTGAAAGGAAATTGGAACTTCGTGGGAGGGTGTAAAAAGGGAGCCCCTGAATAGATTGGGATGGAGGAGGAGCGTGCGCAGCTGTGTTGGCCTCAGGTGGCTTGACGCTGCGGTGAGTTATTAGTAGCAGTAAGTTAATCGATGAAAAGAAATTACAATATTGGAGATCAGTATGAAAAATTACGGACTCTAGATGGGGATAACAGATCAAAGAGGTTTTAAATAATATTGAAACAGAGCAATGCTCACGTTTTTTTTAGTTGAAATGTTTACTCAAGAATTCTACCATATTCAAAAGCAGGATTACGACCAATTTTATCCTTAGATCAGTCGGGGAGTCAGATGTTCTTAACAGGGGTCGGCCACGACGAGGTGCACGAAAAAAGTGACTTTAGTTACTTGAGGACATCAAAAAAGTGACAAAAAGTGACTGCTCAGAAGCCGACAGAGCATAGTCAGATGGATTACAAGGATCAAAATTACTACCGTAAGATCATCACAGGCCTATGAGAGCCCGAGAAGTTACGGACAGAAAGCCTGAAATCCTTATTTTTTTCTTGAACTGATTTTATTTACTTATACAAACGACAACTTCGGTAAATGTACATTTTTGATTATGGCACTAGGAATGAAAACTGATTTATTGAATAACAAGCGTCCGCCACGACCAGGTATAAGCAATCACTGGATATTATGTCATCACTTCTTTGACTTTTTCGAAAGGCGATCAATTAGTTAGGATTTCCTCTTCAGAATAAGTACTTCAACCGACTCAGCATCATCTACCCTTTCCCTTTCTCCGGAGCGAGCTTTTAATGCTGCTTCCAGCATACTTTGAGCAAGACCAATGTTCAGGAAGTCCTTCTCTTCCACAGCTTTCTTCAACCGTTCCCCTGCCTCTCTCAGATGGGTATCGCCTATTTCCTTCTGCTTAACCATCTCTTTTTTTTTTTCGTACAATGTCTGACTCTATGGCCGTTATTTTCTGCTTCTTCCGCGCCAACTCCAGGATTTATTTTTAATAATCTTCCTTCTCAGCTTCAAGCTTCTCTCTCTCTGATTCTTATTGTCTTCATTCAATAAGGAATAGTTTATAGCTGGCTCTAGCTGATCTACCCAGACAAAGCAGCTTCTTTGTGATCAGCACACGCTCTGGTCTGTTCTCATAGTCGCGGAGCGCATCCGCAGCAAAGCTATAGCATTCAGTGTCCGCTCTTCTGTACACGCTTGAAGGCTAGTCATCAGCAGAGCTGACCGAGAAAACCCTCTCTCTACGTCTGCACTTCCATGACAGAGCGACAGAGCTGCCCAGACGATCCGACCTAAGGTCTGATATTTGGTTTCACCAGATGGCATTTTCAGTTTCAGGAACTTTTGCCTATAGCTGTAGATTCGAGTACTCTCCGTGGGTAGCGGCACAGAATCTGACTGTATTAACAACCATTCTCCTTGGACTTGCTCGATGTCCTTTTCAAATGGAGGTTTTCTCGCGATGTGGAAGATATCACTGCAAATCGTTCTTGGGCAATCTGGACTGGAAGGGCTTAGGCAGGCAAGACTTCGGAAAAACTCTTTGCTCACAGGGCATTTTGTCAGCAGGTACTGTACAGCAGCTTTGATATGCTTTCTAATTCTCAGAAAAAAAAATTCCTGTCTTTCAGAATAACGAATCCAATCTAAGAATCCAGAATCTAAGAATCCAGGGCAGCAATCATTACACAAGGGTTGTTGTAGGTAAACATCTGCAATACGAACTAAGCCTTCAAAACCATCGAGGATCCGGAGATTGACATCATCAGCCGGCACAATCTGTCCCAAAAGAACTGTGCATAACCGTCTCAGCTCAAAGTGTACCCCATGAATTAACGGCTCCTGTTGTTGTAATACACCGGTAAAAGTAGTAAAAGCAGTGCTGCAGAGCTTACAATAAACTCAATTTCGGCTTTCATTGTTTGCTTTTTTAGCCATTTTACAATTTTCAAATATTTTGCATTTGACATCAGGTACTCCAGACAATTTTTCTTTGGCACGAATTCTAGCATTCGTGGGCAAGAATATTCAATCAATGCAGGCCACTGTTCCATCAAGCGGCTTGCTGCTTCCCCTATGGTGAGCCATCTTGTGGGAACGTGCTTCATAAACTTACGCTGAGGAACTTTAACTTTCCGTTGGCACTGGTTGAAATCGTCAAAACGAGCTGGCCATCCCGTGAAAAAGTGGTAAAAAGCGAGTCATATCAGGGCACTCCTCCCCGAGTTCTTGCAGCCCTTTCAGGAATGCATTATGCACTGCATGAATGTTGCAGGTTCCCATATTCAATAGGCCTTTTGAATACCTTTTTCTCTTTTCTGAGTCTATGATGGGCCACACTTTCTTATTGACACTGGGCCATCACTTGCAAGCATCAGCAATCTCTCAAGTGAAAGTTCTGCATCTTCAATACTCAGCAGGATTTTCTGGATCTTCACTGGTTGCATGTCCCATATAATATGTCCGAAGATGCCAACTAGCCACTTGTTTCCGCTCTTTTGACCAGTATCGAACTCTAATTTGGAGCTCCTCTACCCCACCATTGTTCGTTGTTTCATCATATTCCAGCACAAAGTCAGATTTCTGGATGTCTTCAACTATAATTTCTCAAAAGACGGATAAATAGCCTCCGTCAACAAGCATGTCATTTTTTTAGCATTTAAGGAGAAGCCTTCTGGTACAGCATCAGGGAACATTGTTTGAAACACTTCGGCAATATGATCGCACGAAGCTGCAGCAAAAGAACTAGCAATAGTCTTTAAAACCCAAACTATCTCCGCCCTTGAAGCTGCATCTCGCTCGCGGAGCATTTCCAGATTCTTTTATGGTACGCTATCGTCACTCTGTGAGTTTGGGTGGTTTCCGGTTGGAGCTGATGCAGCGAGTCTCAACTGACGCTGGTTTACCAATACAGAAGCATTCTTTTTGTGATCTTGTGCAGCTGCATGTTGAAAAAGGGCCTGGAACCGTTTCTGGCAGCTGAGTGTCTTTTTGCAAACTTTACAATAGAACGAGCTGTCACTCCCTTTTGTGCACCACTCTCTAACTTTATGCCCAGCACCGGCTTCCCTACTGAGCCAGCTCTCCAAAAATTTTGTCTTGCCCATTATTTTACAGCGATCTGATATAAGAATGGGTTATAGGACGGAATTCGAAAACATATAAAGCTAATACAAATACAAACTGACAAAACCAATGAAAACACGAATTTAATCTTACATTTTGACGTCCTCAGACCCGTGGATATGCATGCCTTTTGCAGGAAACGGTCTAAAATCAAAGTAACTGGCTAACACTAAAAACATACAGAAGGAATCTTGGCCTAACTGTCAATTTGCTAAGCAACCGGGCAAGAAAGTGTGCTAAGTAAACCAAGGGCCTGAAAAGAACCATAGGCAGTTATGGTATGGTAGAACTAATTCAATCTATCATCTTATCTGCAAAAGACTATATCTTAACACACACACACTAACCACGTTTATCACAGCCATATACATTATGCGTCTTGAAATACAGTCCAAACTATCAAAAAAAGACTTCCCTTTTTTATGAATTATGCCACAGTCGACAGTCAACTATAACATACTGTTTCACCAAAAAATTTAGGTCCGAAACGTCTAAAAAAGTGACTTTAGTGAAAAAATGACAGAAATAGTGACAAAAAGTGACAGGTCCCAAAAAAAGTGACAAAAGTGACAAAAAGTGACTGCGGCCCATCCCTGCCTTAATCTTTAAAATAAAAGCGATACTTCAAATATAAACAGTTTTGTCACCAAATTTACCTAGGGAAGAAAGAAATCTGAAAAATATTCATGCTCTTTAGTTCACGCTCACTTTTACACAAAATGGGTTATGGGTATAATTTCTCACTAAGGTGAGAGATTATATGAAGCCATACTTCACTTAGAAAAAATAAAAATTAACAACGAATGTGGACATAATCTAATTAGGTATGGTAAATTTACGAGAAATCATCTGTGTTTACACTTTGGAATAAAAGCCATGTTGTAAATAGAAACAGTGCTGCCACCAAATTTATCTTAAGAAGACAAAATATGACAAATATTTATGCTTTTTTAGTCCACGTTCACTTTAGTATAAAATAAAAAAATAAACACAATAAGTTACTTCCACTTAGCGAGAGATTATTTGAAGCCACATTTCACTTAGAAACAAAAAAAAAGCTAATAAGGAATTAGTGACTTGTGACTAATTAGTGACTAATAAGGAAGGGTAACAACTTGGCTAAATGCCAACTTTATTTCTACTGAATCAAAAAAATTTTTAAATTTTGTCATATTCGACAAAGTGGAATCAAAAATATTTTGCCTTTTGTCTCCAAATCCTAGCCCGGTTCCTCTACCACCAATTAAGTATAATTGCTATTACCTATTACATAATAATTACCTATTAAGGAAATTAAGCAAACTGAGAAAGATTACACTAGGGAGTCTTTCTGAATTTTTAACTTTTTTCAAAGGAAAGCATCAGAGATGCCCTTTAGTTTTGGCCGATGATTTATAGACGACAGCCAGACCAGGCACGTCCACAAGGTGTTGTTTTTTCAGGGGGATGGGGGACAATAAAAAAATTAAATTTTATTCGATGATTTTAATAAGGATTACCCAGATATTAGGACAGATTTAGGATTTTTGGGGGATATGAGCTCCCTGAGTCAGATTCACCAAAGTTTACAAATTAGTTTTACACACTTGAAGTTCATTTCTTTGTCAGGTATGAAAAAGAAGACTTACCATAACTACCTAATTAATTCATTATCGTGTTTCCGCTTAATTTTCATTTATTATCAATTTATCCGGCTTTTCCCCATCCCTTTTGTTCCTTCCACTACATATTGCCTTTTTTATTGTTATTTTTCTTGAGTATATATTTTTTTAAATAATTTTCTCTTTCATCCTTCTTTTCCGTGTAAGTATTAATATTAACTAGCGCCATTTATGTTCAATCTCAGCGCTTACCTAGTGATTTATGCCTATCCTTGTCGGAACTTGCACCACTTTCATCAATATCCCACCCCATCAAAAATTGCAGCCTCGGGGATGTTGTCATATGATGTGTTCCCTTCGCTTACTTTTCTTTCCTAGTAAGATGCTTGACAAAAATTAATGTATAAATTCACCATTGCGCTGTTGTCCATATCTAGTTAGACTGCCCCTTATTAAAAGACAAGGTCATATCCAGAGGGGGGGGGGTCAGGGGATTTGACCCTCCTTAAAGTGTTTGTCTGACTTGTAGATTTTAAAATAAATTATATCTGTAAAACGACCCCCCCCCCAAAAAAAAAAAAAAAAAAAAACGATATATATTATCGATTTCCTACAGTAGAGACAAAGAAATTTTTTTTTATCCATATAGAATCTTCTTTTAATATCTTTCACTGAAACAAATAAAAGGAGGCAAAAAATATCAATTTCAAAAAATTTTCCATTCGAAGCTCAGACAATACACTGATTGTATAAGTCCTTGTTTCAATTTACCAAAAAAGAAAATATCACCATTTTATGTCATAAATAAAGCAATGAAAAAATCAAGCATTGGGTGAAAAACTTTTTTGACTCTTTAGTGTCTGCAACGTGAAGTCGGAAATCTTTACATGGATATATTTCACTAGCACTGTTCATTTCCATATCAGAGGTTTTGCAGTCAGTTAAAAGGGTATTGGCTTCTTCCAAAGTTACCTAAAAATCAAGATAAAGTATTCATTTCAAATAAAAATGGCACATGAATATAGGGATGTAACAAACAAACACTGGAAGGGGGGTTTAGACTGCCATCTTCCTAATAAAGTTGAGGACGAGTATGGTGTAGTTGATGATGAAATTTCGGTTAGGACAATGATGATAAGAGAATGAACTCTTTCTCTACGTATTACTACTAATAACTGGTCGCAGCACCGAGCCGCCTGAGGCCAACGCAGCTACGCACGCTCCTCCTCCATCCCAATCTATTCAAAGCCTCCCTCTACACCCTCCCAGGAAGTTCCGATTTCCCTTAAATCTTTCTTTATGACATCCTCCCACCCAAACTGCGGACGATCTCCTTTCCTTTTAGCCCTAGACGGTTGGCCGAAAAGGACAATCTTCGGAAATCTGTCATCCTTCATCCGCAGAACGTGCCCTAGCCATCTCAACCTTTCTCTCATTATAGCCTTAGAAAGCAAGATTGAACCACACTTTTCGTACAGCCTACTGTTTGAAATACGGTCAGTCAGCAGGTTACCCAGAACAATCCGCAGGCAATATCTCTGGAATTTTGAAAAAAAGTCAGCTGATTCCTGAATTCAGAGTTAACGTCTTCCATGATTAATCATTCTCCACGTAGATGTAAAATAAAACAACATTTGTGGATGGGGTTGGGGAGCTATCAGATTTGGCAGGAATAAACAAAGTATATTAGTTTTTTCGTTCATTTTAATGATTTTTAGCTCGCCTATAAAATTTTTTTTGGTTTTTATCCCTTTTGCTATTCGGTTTCCTGATGCTCCTGCTGCCCTTATTTCGGTTCCCAGCACCGCAGAAGGCGCCTTGTGCGAATGAACCCACTTTCCACTGGTACATATATAAATATAGATAGATGTGATACAAAAATAGACAAATAGATGTGATACCACCTCCATAGACAGATGGAGATGAAGCGGGTTTCTTGAAACTTCATGAGAGCCAATATAGCTTGCGAGTGAAAGAATGAATAAGAAAGTTTGGATATATTGATGGCATAAATATATAATTTTTTTTATTAAAAACTAAAACTATTATTTTTTTTTTTCCAAAACCGACACGAAAACTGCGTGAGCACTATTTCAAAATAAAAGAGACTAAAAAAAAATCCTTCTAGAGACAAATCTCTAACGTTGATCAAATTCAATAGTTGAAGACGGATTATATTTTAATACTTTAATCTGAAATTTTAAGGCATTAGTATGTGTAAATTAAGGCTATTATTTGTATTTTAAATAGAAAGTAGGCTTAAATTGTATAATATTCAATTGTTTAGTTAGCTCAGACTCAGAGCTATTTTAATCTAAAACAAAGTCCTGAAAACAAAGCAAGGGATTGCGGTATAGGGCGTACCGTAGTTATATAAGGCCGTACGCAGTATAGGCGACCGTGAGTCCAAAATCACAACTTGTGACACATCTTTGCCATTTCACAAGTGCTCTAACACCAAGACTCCCACTCCCACCAACTTTAGTACCAAGACTCCAACCAAAATTAAACAGGTGATCAGATATCCGGAATTTCTAATAGAAGAGTGTTTTCAAATTGGTTCGAGGTGACTGAACAAACAGCGATCGGAACAATTAAAAACCTTTCTCCTTTTTCGCAATACCTCCCCTACCTCCAGAATGAAAACTTCCAAAGCAACGACAATCTCCCACAATGGAGTGGATATGTATCCACTGCATAGCTCAATCACCCCGAAATAATTTCGAGGTGATTGAGCAAACAGCGGTCAAACCCTAGGAATAATTATAAATACTTCTCTTATTCGCAACATCCCCCCAACCTCCCACACTGCAATGGATATGGATTACTGTCAAAGGTTTAGAAAATACCAAAAAAAATAAAACAATCAAATGAACTAAATATTAGATATATATTTTAAATAATTCAATATTAAAATACAAGCTTCAAATACTAGCGTAATGTGTTGAATTAATTTACGATATCATAAATTCTATGTTCAGACTGAAGACGGGTTGAAGATATGAAACAGGAGCAATCTGAGTGAGAACAGACAACAGTGTAATAGAAAAGAGCTCTTGGCTAGGGTATAAAAGAGGGAAGTAAAGAATGAGGAGTTGGCGAGAATACCCATTCGAAAAGGCTATCAGAGAATAAATAGGAGATGTTTATATACTTCTAATATAATTTTAAAAGTTGTTCTGCTTCACTCTACGTTCTAAATACCACATCTCCGCTAAACTGAATAAGAGACTAAATTTTTAGTCCCTTACGCATGTAAATATGTACATAAATATACATACCTGAGCTGAGGTAGTCCTTTGAAATATTCTGGTATTTGAATCTTCGTTACTGCAATCATTGTCTTGGTTTCCTGTCCAAAAGGACGAAGATTCCATTTTCTTCTTCAGCCAATTTACGGCGAATTGCCAACGTGCTGGAGCCTAAACACAAAAAAAACTTATATATCAGGTATACGTAATTGACACTGTCGGCAACGCTTGTGGAATCCCGTTTATTTGAGCAAGTCTATTTATATTATGGAAGGTATGGCATTCAACTACGACTTTTCAATAGCAACGTTATGATGTTCCCAATCAGAGACCATTGTTAGATTTTGGAACAATGGCTGACCTTGATGATGAGATTTACTCCTCCTCAATGGCTGACCTTGTTTTTTTTATTGGGGTTATGTTTTGAATTTTTTTACCTGTTATTTTATTTCGCGCCGTTAGCTTTTTAATTCTTCCAATTTGGGTTTTTGTTTCATTTTTATATCAACGTTGTTCGTTTTTGTCTTTTTATTTATTTCACTCTCTTTTATCTGGTCAAATTTTTCGTATTTTTACTCAGAAAATGTGAACTTGACTTTTTGAGACTTTCTCTAATATTGCTGAAGAAGGAAAGGAGTTGTCTTCTCAAAATATCCGTTTTTGATGCATCCATTATTTTCGTTGGCCTTTTCCCTATTAAACCCCATTTTCGCCTTTCTTCTCTTTTAGCCTAACATTAAACTTGATTTTGGAGTACATTCCTTTTTTAGACTTAATATGTATTAAAGACTCTAAGTTTGCCTCATCAAAAAGAAATAAATGACAATAGAGGGGCTGTTAAACGGGAAATATCACTAGAATAGTGCACTTCTGGAAAAAAAAAATTGGGGGAGATAAAGATTAAAGCACGGGAACTTCAATGGTGACGGGAAGCACGTCAAGCGGACGCTCAAAAGCACCTTTACGGGCACTCGAAGCGCTAAAAAAGGTGTAAGTTTACTAGTCTCTCTACAGACGCATCAAAACTCCAGACAATACGTTTTAAGAAATGTAGATTCCATTGGCAGATAAAAATAAAGAAACGGATTGCTCTGAAGTGCGCAATAGAGCGCAAAATGGAAGCACGTAAAGCGCAAAATGGAAGCACCTATTCAATGGAATATAAAAACTGGCAAAAACACAGTTTAGAGTACTAGAAGTTCGACTGTTACAAACCGCAGCTCGAGTTTGTCTGTCCAAGCACGTATTTGCGCGCTCAAAAGCACGCAAAACTGATGGAATGTTTTGAAAAACTCTGGAAAGAGTTGAAATATAGTATGAAATATCGGGAACCCAATGGTGATCGGTTTTAAGTCGAGCGGTTGCTCTATAGAGTCTTATAAAGCACCCGCAGCGCTAAAAAAGCGCAAGTTTACCAGTTTCGCTACAAAAGCACAAAATATCTGTTTTCCGAACAAACTGAAGTTCCGAAATGTGAAGGAACAGCGGACTGCAGAAGATTACGAAATGGGTTCGGCATTTCAGAAGAGGTTCCAGACAAACACTAAAAACCTTGTAAATACCATAATAGAATAGGGTAATCCTTTCGAAAGTATGTATGTACAACACCTTTCGAAAGTATGTCTCGTTTCCATCAACTCCGGGAGAGTACCCCATTGTCTTGCCATCAGTAGTTACTGCAGTCTGGAAATTGTTGGCTAATCCCAGTACGATACTTTTGCGGAAGAGAGTTTTGCAAAACGTACAAAGCTTATTGATTCAACTCCGGGAGAGTACCCCATTGTCTTGCCATCAGTAGTTACTGCAGTCTGGAAATTGTTGGCTAATCCCAGTACGATACTTTTGCGGAAGAGAGTTTTGCAAAACGTACAAAGCTTATTGATTCAACTCCGGGAGAGTACCCCATTGTCTTGCCATCAGTAGTTACTGCAGTCTGGAAATTGTTGGCTAATCCCAGTACGATACTTTTGCGGAAGAGAGTTTTGCAAAACGTACAAAGCTTATTGATTCAACTCCGGGAGAGTACCCCATTGTCTTGCCATCAGTAGTTACTGCAGTCTGGAAATTGTTGGCTAATCCCAGTACGATACTTTTGCGGAAGAGAGTTTTGCAAAACGTACAAAGCTTATTGATTCAACTCCGGGAGAGTACCCCATTGTCTTGCCATCAGTAGTTACTGCAGTCTGGAAATTGTTGGCTAATCCCAGTACGATACTTTTGCGGAAGAGAGTTTTGCAAAACGTACAAAGCTTATTGATTCAACTCCGGGAGAGTACCCCATTGTCTTGCCATCAGTAGTTACTGCAGTCTGGAAATTGTTGGCTAATCCCAGTACGATACTTTTGCGGAAGAGAGTTTTGCAAAACGTACAAAGCTTATTGATTCAACTCCGGGAGAGTACCCCATTGTCTTGCCATCAGTAGTTACTGCAGTCTGGAAATTGTTGGCTAATCCCAGTACGATACTTTTGCGGAAGAGAGTTTTGCAAAACGTACAAAGCTTATTGATTCAACTCCGGGAGAGTACCCCATTGTCTTGCCATCAGTAGTTACTGCAGTCTGGAAATTGTTGGCTAATCCCAGTACGATACTTTTGCGGAAGAGAGTTTTGCAAAACGTACAAAGCTTATTGATTCAACTCCGGGAGAGTACCCCATTGTCTTGCCATCAGTAGTTACTGCAGTCTGGAAATTGTTGGCTAATCCCAGTACGATACTTTTGCGGAAGAGAGTTTTGCAAAACGTACAAAGCTTATTGATTCAACTCCGGGAGAGTACCCCATTGTCTTGCCATCAGTAGTTACTGCAGTCTGGAAATTGTTGGCTAATCCCAGTACGATACTTTTGCGGAAGAGAGTTTTGCAAAACGTACAAAGCTTATTGATTCATCGATACGCCAAAACAGGATGTCATTATTTTCAACTCCCATTCCATCATCGATACTGAAGTCAAAATCGATCCTACAGATGGCCAAGTCAGATTCAGCCCTATTTGCCAAACTCTATATTGGCTACAACACCAGAGGTGCTGACTCGGAAATTTTTCAAACACGAGAACCTGCCTTTCCCTTCTTCAATCTATGATCAAGGTAATCTGAGATTCGGCACGAAGCCTGATATTGTAACTCTGCTCACAGCTTTTTCTTATGAAGTTGTGACCGAGAAACCTCACCCCAATTCCAAGGTTTTTGATGGTGCTGTCCCAGTCCACCTTATAAAACCAAAAAGCAAGACCTTTGGTGAATATGCTACAGAAGAAATCTGCTATGTATCTGACAAAGGTTGAAGAAATAACTTCAATTCCAAAAAACGACACTGTGTATGGCAAAGGATGGTTTTGGAAAGCCTGGGAAGCGCACAGTGTCATGAGCCACTGTTTTCTCTTCAAAAGCTCACTGAAAACGAGTCAGTAAACAAGTTGAAGAAGTATCTGTTCACAAAAAAAAGGATCATCCTTGGACAGACTTCCGCCAACCCAGGATGCGCTAAACCAGCAAATTCGGCACGCTTACCTTGAAGCCCAGGTATAGTCCAGTTCTCATCTTGCCATTATTACCGAAAAGAACCCCAACGATTACGGATGGGAAAAGCAATGGGCATGGGGCTCCCCGATGGTCAACCCTGCCCCAAGGTTATGTCGCCTGTCGAGAGTTTATACGATGCAGTTGCAAAAAGCAATGCTCTGGGCGTTGCAACTGCAACAGCAACTCACTTGAGTGCACCGAGTTATGTTCTTGCCACGGGTCCTGCCAAGTATAATGAATCTTTATGTCATGTATTTTGATGTCCCTTTTAAGGTCCAAGCCTAACTTAGAATCTCGGTTGCTAAGCATGGGATCTGATATCTCAGCGAAGTACCATATTATGTGATAATTATTGCCTTATTTTTTATTCCATTTTCTAATGACAATGACAATCAAGACAAGTTACCTAAAATAGCAAACGGAAATGGCTTTTTTGGTTGCGTATCTCCGAAAATGTGTGTTCAAAATCATTCGTTCTTTTCGTGTCATTAAGCGTCGTGGGCTCTGCTGGACGCTCTAAATCGCGCTCCGTATTGCATGTTCGATGCCATTTCGAATTATCGCTTGTTTTAAGAAACTAATGTTTTGTACATTTTTCTATTTCCGCACTTGAAGCGGGCATTAAGACATGCCAGGACTGGATTCTGGCTTACAGATTTACTTTCCTTTCAACACCACTCGACTCTTGGTATTTCAAACCGTGTTTCTACCAAATCTGAACATTCTGTAATAAGCAGAACTGTTTTGCGCTTTTAGCGCACTTTTCCGCGATTGCAAAGGTGCTATAACGCGATCACTCGACTTTGTACCAGTGATTATTGGGTTCCCCATACTTTGTACTACATTACCCCTTTTTCATGAGTTTCTTCAAACTTTCCATCAGTTTTGCACGCTTTTGAGCGCACAAATTTGCGCTTTGACGTGCAGACTCGAGCTGTTCTTGTAATCTTCGGACTTCTAGTACTCTGATTTTCCTGTTTTGGTATTAAATAGGATAGGCGCTCCTATTTTGCGCTTTACGCTAGTGTTGGGCGATATTTTGATTAATCGATATATCGATATTTTTACTTTCGATATTCGATATATCGATATTTCGGATCAGTTTTTTGCTATCTCATGGATTTGCCGAAGTTCAGTAACGCAAAGGGTAAATAAATGGTATTTTGTATAGCTTTCTTTTTCAAAACTCAAATAATATAAAATCAAACAGTAAAAATAAACTTCGATTACATAAATGAATATAAAAAAAATAGATTATGAATTATTCGGGCTCAGGAAAAGATAAAAACAAACTACTGGCTATTCAAAAATAGCAGCATGTCAATGTTTTTCCCTGAGAGTAGTTTCCGCTGTTCATAATTATCTGACCAGCCTTGGAAAACACTCTTTCAGAATTCATTGCAACTTCGTACAGATGTTTTTGGGACCTCATAGCACGAGATTTCCACCACTTGAGTGGACAAGTTTCTCTCGAAACTATTTGCTCCCTATTGAAAGTTTGCAGAGCCATGATATATTCGGCTGCTGTCGAAGCATGTCCTGCATTGACCATAAAGACGTCATCGTGTGAACCCCACAAACTGGCTTGATTCTGATATGACTGCATCGCAGGGACTGCGATGGTACTTATATCTTCTGATCGAGATTCAGCAGCCAGCAAGGCCAAATCTATCTCGTTTGCAATTTTGCTCTCAACTTGTAGAAGATTCAGTTCCAGTTCCAAAAATTTGTAGATCTTCAGGTGAAATACACATTTTCTTGAAACGCGCGTCAACATGTGGCAATTGCGACGGGTGTGACTTCACAAAGGCCTATAAACCCAAAGTGCATTTTATTTTGCAAAGGCTTTCGAAGCTCATCAGCAACATCTGAGAATCCACCAAAATCTACCTGAACAAGGTGGCGTCTCAAAATCTTAGACAAAGGCAGGACTTTCAAGATGGGGGATAGCTTTAAGAAGAGAGCTCAATGGTTGCCTCTTCAAGGAGTATAAGCACCGCAATCACATTTGAAATAACACCCCACTCGCTATCAGTGAGTATGAGGTCCACTTTACCGAGGAGCGCAAGCGAGCTTGTTACCGATTCTTTCAAATCTTGTAGACTACCCAACAGAGTGAGAAGCGAACTCCATTTAGTGGTCACATCAGGTTTTAGTTTTTTTGTGCAAAAGCTATCACCGCCGATTTGAACTTGGTGTAGCATGTTGGTAGCTACAACCTTACTTCTTAAAAGTCTGAAAATACTTTAGCCTTTTGGATGAAAGGCACAAGTTCAGCAGCATCATTCATAGCAGACCCCACATCAAATTTATAGTATCGGCGAAGCACAAACATTTGACCATCCTGTACCTACTTGGGATACAGCATCCTTTACGGCCCGAACTACATATGCTCCATTATCAGTTACTACAGCAACAACCTCTTCCTTGATCCACCACTCAGTTGCAATTTTCATAAGGTGAGCCTTAATAGCATCAGCAGTACATAATATAGATATATATATATATATATATATATATATATATATATATATATATATATATATATATATATATATATATATATATAATACAATTAAGCTAGTTACAATTAAGCTAGATTACCTTATCTTAGTTTATCTGTGACAGTGCTCCGTTTCCTTGACAGAATTTTTCAGACTGAGAAAATTCACCCTGTCTGATCGGCTAGTTTAGCTTTAATAACATTCAAAATCCAAACTTTTCATTATTACATCATTTGTGGTGAATTTTTGATTCTCAGTTGATAATAATTCACACGTATCAGACTCGGGAGCTGGAAGTGAATTCTTGCGAAAAAGATGCTAGGGTAAGATGTAAGATAAGGATAAATAAAATCAATGATAGATGAAAGAATTCAAACCTGCAAAGAATCCCAAAGATGTATGCTGAAAATTTGCAGAATTTTCATGCGGTGGATTTTCCGCGGGGAACATAGGGGGTTAGAGACCCCTAAAAAAATATCGGTTTCGATACTACGTTTCGATATTCGGTATCGATATATTGATATATCAATATCGATATCAAATATCACCCAACACTACTTTACGCATTTTTTTTAGCGCTATATTGTGTGCTTCAGAGCGACCCTTTACTTTTTATATAGCCGCCATTGGAATCGCCATATCTTAATATGTATATTCATAGATTTTGATACTTCTGTAGAGATACTGGTAGACTTGCGCCTTTTTTAAGCACTTCGGGCACTCGTAAAGGTGTTTTAGAGCGTCCGCTCGACGTGCTTCCCGTCACCATTAGATTCCCTGTGCCAATTTTCTTATTTCCACCAATTTTCGTGCTTTTTGCCAGAAGGGCATGATTCTTATGCTTAGCAGCCCCGCTAAAATCAATGTAAACTATAGAGAAAAAGAAAGAAATGAATATAAAGACGACAAACGGGTCTATGACCAGTAAATGAAAGTGATGAGAAACAACAAAAATTTAACGATATTTCACCCGTATATAACAAGGCGTCTTCAGCGTATATATATATATATATATATATATATATATATATATATATATATATATATATATATATATATATATATATATATATATATAACTAAAATAAACTAACACAAAATATATAATATACAATTACTTACATTTACAATTTGCAGTTACCTTCATCAAACCCCGAAAGTGGTTTGATGATGATTCGACAAAAAAATACATACACAAAGACTTTACTTTAAACAGGGATAGTGGCGATATCTTTATAAATCCTATTTATGAAAACATAATAGAAATAAATTCAACATACGATCCTTCCAATCATAATGAAGGGTCAATTAGCCTGGTTCACCCGAAACGAAGCAATAGACAATCCATACCCAATCTGATTTTTGAATGATACTTGGTAGCTCCCGTTTTTTTCTTTTTTTTATTTCTTAGATACTTCGAAAAGTTATTTTTCTTTTATATTTTTGAGCACCGAAGTCGGCTTGGCCGAGGTCTTCGCCAAAACATCTGCCTTGTTTCATGTTTCTCATTCACCGAATGAAATTTATCCTTTTTTGTTGTCTTGTCACGTTTTCTTCATGTCTCAGCCCGGGTTCTGCCCCCCCTCCCCCTTTCAGCGGCCCTGTATATGTATCATACCAAAAATATAAAAATATAGTTACATAGTTTGCTATACTTAGGCCTACCTGTTTAGGTGAGATTTAATTGTTTTAACATTTTAGTTAGTTGATCAACATTATACTTTATAACTATTGATTTTTATAATCGATTTAACGAAATTTTCCCGATTTTGAATAATATATATTTTTCAATTATTAAAATATATAAAAAATTTCGTTAACCATATCTAAACAAAATCATTTACAGTAGTTAGCTAGAAAATTAGCAGAAAAGAACTAGACCCTTTAGTTAGTTTTTTGCAGTGTTAGAAATTAATTAAAATACCAACATTACTTTTTTTTCAAAATTTGCGATTACAAAATTATGGATAATTTTAGAAAATTAGCCAATTTTTGCAAACAAAAATAGTCATAAAAAAATAAACAATGGAAAATAAGTAACAAAATGTAGGCATGTATATGAACAGCAAATGTACATGAAAATAAGCAAATGTATGTGAACAGTGCAAGAAATTACAAAAACTTAAAGAGATTTCGAGTGAGGGTTGGAGTATGCCATAAAAGGATTTACCTTCAGCGCCATCCTGGTGTCAAACGCCTAACTTATGTTTCGTAAAATAAATCCCGTAAATAATACGAAAGTGACTCTTCAAAATACTTATTAAGTTTTCAAATTCAATTTCGCTGATGAATTATTATTTTTTTTTAATTCTTTTTTTGACACGCCTTAAACTTTGATTAATAACAAAAATAATTTGCACTTTGCGACAGTTTTTCGGCGATAGATGATAATGGCGTTCGACTCCAGTGCGGCGTTAAAAAAAAATTAAATGTATTCTTTAAAAACAAAAACAACCAGAATATGAGATTTGGCTTGAATTCAAGTCTGTTACAGATCTTAATTTGAAAATATTATCTTTCGCCAATGTTTATCAGGCAATCGATGCTAATTTACCAATTAAGTAAGATTAAATTACTTAAAACTTTGAATTAATTAATTAATATGCTAAAACAAAGGCTCGGCTAAAATTTTAGCTGTATTACTTAAAAACAAGAACGACCAGAAGTTGATGCTTGGCTTCAAAGCCGTATCCAGGATTTTTTTTTCGGGGGGGGGGGGGTACAATTTTTTTTTTTTTACAAAACGCAACTAAAATTTTTATATATGTTTTGCTACTTTTTTACGAACCAGACCAAAATTTCGGGGTGGGGTCCAAACTGGATACCCTCCCCCTTTTCTGGATACGGCCATGCTTGGCTTGGATTTAAGTCTGTTACAGTCCTTACATGGAGTGTATTATCTTTCGTCGATGTTAATGGGGTAATCGATGGTAATAAGTAAATAGTGTTTTATAATTACCATTTAGGCAGGATCTTACTGTTTTAACTCTGAATTTATTCGCTAAAATAAATTAATTAAGACACTCAATTAATACACTACGATAAAAGTTCGGAGAAAATTCCGACTGCATCCTCGAGAAGGGAAAACAATCCGAAATTTGTTAAACTTGGTTCGAGTTTGCGTCTGTTACAGTTCTTACCTGGAGAATATTATCTTTGGCTGATGGTAATCGGGCAGCCAGATTAACAATAAACTTGATCAGCTGGTAAGCTCTTCGGCTCTCGCTGGTATTTTGATTACTTATCATAGCCAACATGCCGCCAACATTACTGGAATCAGGGTCGGAAAAACCGTCAATGACCCACTGGGCTCGTTCGTGTTGTACCTCATCACTAATTGCCTGGAAACACAGATTTAGTGAGTTATTTTAAGTCACAGATTTAGTCACAAAAATAGCTGAAAAATATCACAAATAATTTTTGGCTAAAATAAATTAATCTGTGTTATTTCTACGAATTTTTAAATTGAAGTCGAAAATTCTTATATTCTATTGTTTTTCTTCTAGGTTTGGGTATCTCAAAAAAAGAAGTTTCAACTGTTTAGGGAAGTTTTCCTTTGTAATTTTTTCGACTGAATTCAAAAGTGTGATCAGATTTTTTTTCTTTTTACAAAAAAAAAAAAAATATTTAAACAAGGGGACACAAGGCAAGGTAATCTATATCGTATTACATTCTTCTGAATCACTTATAATATAGAATTATAGTGATCAAAACAACATGAAAACAATACTGAAGTTTCTAAAAACAACTGAAAAAAGGAGTTTTAACTGTTAAGAGAAGTTTTACATTGTAATTTTTCCTGCTGAATTCAAAAGTGTGATCAGATTTTTTTTTCTTTTTAAAAAAAAAAAAAAAAAAATTGAAACAAGGGGACACAAGGCAAGGTAATCTATATCGTATTAAATTCTTATGAATCACTTATAATATAGAATTATAGTGATCAAAACAACATGAAAACAATACTGACGTTTCTAAAAACAACTGAAAAAAGGAGTTTCAACTGTTAACAGAAGTTTTAAATTGTAATTTTTCCTGCTGAATTCAAAAGTGTTAACAGATTTTTTTTCTTTTTAAAAAAAAAAAAAAAAAAATATAAACAAGGGGACACAAGGCAAGGTAATCTATATCGTATTACATTCTTCTGAATCACTTATAATATAGAATTATAGTGATCAAAACAACATGAAAACAATACTGAAGTTTCTAAAAACAACTGAAAAAAGGAGTTTCAACTGTTAAGAGAAGTTTTACATTGTAATTTTTCCTGCTGAATTCAAAAGTGTGATCAGATTTTTTTTCTTTTTACAAAAAAAAAAAAAAAATTGAAACAAGGGGACACAAGGCAAGGTAATCTATATCGTATTACATTCTTCTGAATCACTTATAATATAGAATTATAGTGATCAAAACAACATGAAAACAATACTGAAGTTTCTAAAAACAACTGAAAAAAGGAGTTTTAACTGTTAAGAGAAGTTTTAAATTTTAATTTTTCCTGCTGAATTAAAAAGTGTGATCAGATTTGTTTTTCTTTTTACAAAAAAAAAAAAAAAAATATTTAAACAAGGGGACCCAAGGCAAGGTAATATATATCGTATTACATTCTTCTGAATCACTTATAATATAGAATTATAGTGATCAAAACAACATGAAAACAATACTGAAGTTTCTAAAAACAACTGAAAAAAGGAGTTTCAACTGTTAAGAGAAGTTTTACATTGTAATTTTTCCTGCTGAATTCAAAAGTGTGATCAGATTTTTTTTCTTTTTACAAAAAAAAAAAAAAAAATCTAAACAAGTGGACACAAGGCAAGGTAATCTATATCGTATTACATTCTTCTGAATCACTTATAATATAGAATTATAGTGATCAAAACAACATGAAAACAATACTGAAGTTTCTAAAAGCAACTGAAAAAAGGAGTTTCAACTGTTAAGAGAAGTTTTACATTGTAATTTTTCCTGCTGAATTCAAAAGTGTGATCAGATTTTTTTATTTTTACAAAAAAAAAAAAAAAAAATCTAAACAAGGGGACACAAGGCAAGGTAATCTATATCTTATTACATTCTTCTGAATCACTTATAATATAGAATTATAGTGATCAAAACAACATGAAAACAATACTGAAGTTTCTAAAAACAACTGAAAAAAGGAGTTTCAACTATTAAGAGAAGTTTTACATTGTAATTTTTCCCGCTGAATTCAAAAATGTGATCTGATTTTTTTTTTGACAAAAAAACGAAAAAAACGAAAACGGGACTCTAAAAAAAGGAACACGAGCCAAGGTAATTTATATTGTACTACATCCTTCTTGAATAACTTTACACTTTAAAACCGATAAAGCTAGGAAAATGAATTTGTGGGTCTGTATACAAATCAAGCAAGATTCTATAGAAAGATTCAAGCAAGATTCTATTGAATGATTCAAGCAAGAATCTATTCAAAGATTCAAGCAAGATTCTATACAAAGATTCAAGCAACATTCTCAATTTAGCCTTGTTGATTAGCACGCTGGTCAACTAATTCCGAGAGAAATGGCTTAAAACTCCATTTTTTTTCTTTTTTCACTTTTTTTTTTAAACTGTTCTTTTACCGTCTACCACGATTAATAATACTAATTAATTATGATTAATAGAAACAAATTCGCGGATTGGTTGACAAGTCAAGTAAGAAGTCTATTCACCTTCAACAGCACAAGCTTCAAATCTCTACCCGTAGCCAAAATCTTGGCTACTCTCAAAATCTGAGAGAAAATAACTGGACTTTCATAAACACCTCTCAGGCCTTTTTAAAAAGAAATATTTAACACTACAGTTTCAGTATTGCATTAATACAAATTATCATACACCCACCAAATCATAAACTAGAATTTATTGCCAAGAGTGCAGAGGGATTACAGAGTCCTCTTCACAGACATCTATCGTCATAAATGGTAATTTATACGTCGTTATATAGTGTTTAGAGGGATCACAAGTTCCTCCTCAAAGACATCTATTATTATAAAGGATAATTTATACGTGCTTATATATTGTTTAGAGGGATCACAATTTCCTCCTCAAAGACATCTATCCTTATAAAGGATAACTTATATATGCTTATATAGTGTATAGTGGGGTCATAGTTTCCTCTCCAAAGAAATCTATCCTTAATACGTGTAAATTATACATCTTGTGGATTGATTATTTTGATCATAAGTAAAATACATCTATCTTAATTAAGGCTAAATAATTCATGCTTATATATTTTTTAGAGGAATCATAAGTTCATCCTCAAAGAAATCTATCCTTATAAAGGGTAATTTATACATCTTTATATAGTGTTTAGAGGGATCTAAGCTCTATCCTTATATAGGATAACTTATATAACTTTATAGTGTTTAGAGGGATTATCAATTCCTCCTTAAAGACATCTATACTTATATTTGATAACTTATATATGCTTATAGTGTTTAGAGGGGTTATAAGTTCCTCCTTAAAGACATCTATTATTATATATGGTAACTTATATATGGTTGTATAGTGCTTAGATGGATCAAAAGTTCCTCTTTAAATACATCTATCCTTTTAAAGTTTAACTTATATATGCTTATATAGTGTTTAGAGGGATCATAAGTAACTCAACAAAGAACTATATTATAATTTAGTATAAATAATACTTGCTAGTGTAGTGGTTAGTGTGATTATAAGTCCAATACATCTTTCTTAAGTAATGAAAAATTATACATCCGATAATAGTGTTTAGATGGATCATAATGTAATCTTCAAACACATCTATTAGATTAACGTGTAACTTATACATCTTGATATAGTGTTTAGAGGGATCATAAGTTCCTCCTCAAACACATCTATCCTCATAAAGGATAACTTATACGTCCTGTATAGTGTTTAGATTGATTATAAGTTAAATACATCTATCTATTTTAAGTGTTTCTGATTCATGCTTAGATTGTTTTTAGTGTGATTATAGTGTAATCTTCAACTACCTATATCCTAAGATAGGATAACTTATACATCTTTATATAGGGTTTATATGTATAAAAAGTTCCTCCTCAAAGACATATATCCTTATAAAGGGTAACTTATACATCGTTGTATATTGTTTAGAGGGAGCAAAAGTTAATCATCAAAGAAATATATCCTAATAAAGTATAACTTATACATCTTGTATATTGCTTATTGGGATAACAACTTCCACGTCAAAGAAATCTATCCTAATAAATGGTAATTTATAAATCCTTGTTTAGTGTTTAGATTGGTCATAGGTTCCTCTTCAAAGAAAAATATTTTTATAAATGATAATTTATACATGCTTGTATAGTGCTAATAGGGAAAACAGGTTCAACTTCAAAGACCTCTATTATAATAAATGGTAACTTATAATGGTAAAAAATTTCCTCAATTAAAAGAAATCTTTTTAAAATACCATTTTTCTGCTAAGACCTACCTGTGAACATAAGGGAATTGACATAAATCATATGCCTCGCCACTTTGAATGAGTATTCTGTTTGTACGTCTGTTTATTATATTCTGTTTATATATATATGTTTTATTTAAGAACCAGATTTTAACAAGAAGCTATAATACGCGATCCAAAGGATAACTTTAAAGCTGGATTAATAAACAATTGTATCGAGATTAGGAGGTAACAAGAAGCGTTGAAGCGTTCAACATAAAGTATACTCACGCCTGCGTATACGCCATCCAGAAAGGCCTGAGAGACAGGTGACTTTAGCTCTGTATTAGTTAGGGTCATTAAAAATAATATTATCAAAAGTTTTATCCGTGTCTTTGTTATTTTCCTAATACACTTTTAATTGAATATAACATGATAGAAGTTATATCGTCGCTGTAGTATCAAAAGGTTGTATCTTAGATTTTCAGAGTTCTGTGAAATAATTGCCAAAAGTAGTTGGCTAAGTTATTGTCAAAGGGGGTTAACCAACCTAGATCAAGAGGATCAATGTGCGACTGAACGTTCATTGCCCTTCTGATCGTCCCTTTGGAAACAGCTTTTGGTAATTATTTCACAAAAATCTGAAAATTTAAGATACAAACCTTAAGTGTGCCAGCAGAATATTTTGCCAAGCTAAACGACCTTTGAATTATGCCTGACTGAAAGCGAAATTCTTTGAAGTTATCCTAAAAAATTGGTATGTTCTTAGTTTTTTTAGATTAATTTGACAGGTAGAAGATGAATACACTTCAGGCATCTTTTTACGCTCTTTCCAAATATAATAATCGTAACCATAACACATTCTATGGCTGAGTCATCAAATTTATAAATGATCAGATTCGATAGTAATATACGACTTAGAAATACCAACTCAGCATTTAATTCTAACAATCAATTGGTAAGCTTTTAACTTGTTTTTACTAGTAAGATATAAGGAGCAAGGTGGTACTTTTTAAAAACTTATAAAGTTCCTCCCCGAGATGTTTGTCCGACTCGTAAAAAACGGAACAAAAATGAATATAAATAAATTTTTCATGCGTTTTTTAAGTTTTTTTTGTAATAGGATATTACAATAAGATGGGATATATTAATATTGAAAGAAAAAATGTTTCGCATTACTATTATTGCCAAAAAAATTATCTATTGTCTATTACCGAAAACAAATATACTAATAGAATAATAATATATGAACCCTCAAAGGGAATGGGCCTTTAGGGAACCCTTAAAGGTTCCCTTAAGGGCTCAAAATAGAATTTGCGATAGTACCGATTAAAATACTTCAAAAAAGCATAAAAAGGTACATCGAGTGGTGTATAAGTCTTCAACCTAGCGAAGTAATCAAAGAAGTAAAAATTTACGAGAAGATTTATCGAAAAAATCCGATTTTGAATGCCAGCATTAAAAAACAGTAATAAAACATTTTTTCGTCAATTTATGACTCTAGCATCAATTTCTTTACATCATTTTTTGGTAGGTTTTATTTCATTTTGAATTGTATTGAATAATAATACATAGTTGTATTTAAGTGTTGAATAGTTATATTTACTTCTGATGGAATTAAAGGACCAATTCTAATCGTTATATTGAATTTCTTTTAAGAATAAACGTAATATATAATATTCTTATATAATAAGAGAATAAATATAGTAATTAATCAACGTAATTTTGCATTCTTTAAAGATTAAATATAAATAAAAAATAGTGTAAAAAGTAAAGATAGAGCAAACAAAGAGTAAAAATATATAGAATAGAAATAAAAAGAATAGAAATAAAATATAATCTACACAATCAGCCTTTTCATATTACAACCTGGTTTTTATTTCATTTCAAATTGCATTGAATAATACTAAATAGTTGTATTTAAGCAACGACGAGTTATATTGACTTCTTAAAAGAAAGTTGTATTGACTTTCTTTTAAGAATAAGTGGATTTAATATCATCTACACAATCAGGTTTTTCACATACCAACTGGTGAGACTTAAGCCATTTTATTTCGATTCTTTGTTTAGTAAGAACATTCCTTACGATATTATTATACTCTTTTATCGATACAATTATAATTATAATACAATTATCGATACAAAAATAATGTATCTATCGATACAATTACAGGTAGTAGATGAAAAATCACGTTGAATATTATGAATAATTTCAACCATGTTGAACGGGCAATACTTGAAATTTGCTAAGAAAAATCCACTGCACTCAAGCCCACTAGGCAAGCCCTGCCACAGGGCTATGATGACACGTGAACCTGAAATTCTTACAGGAACTGAAAATCCCATAAATTAGTTTTTCGCAATAGAATGTTACCATCAAAATTAACCGAAATAGTTACAATTCTTGAATCAGCTCCAAATGGCAATCTCACATAACAATTTTATCAAAACTCATTTTTAGATTTTCATTCACTATGGCTACAATGCGTTCTTTATTTTCATGATTACTTCTGACCACTGTACTGGTGAGAACAAAAGTCTGATCTATCAAAATGATGTTGCTTGACATTTATAGCTAAGTATGTGAGCGGGCTATTAGAAGATGAATATTTGCAGCCAGATTTTTTGACAAGTTATTTTTTGTCTTTCTATTATTTTTTGTCTTTCTATTATTTTTTGTCTTTCTATTATTTTTTGTCTTTCTATTATTCTTGGCAGCACCAACCTAACAGAAAGCAAACGAATGCCGGAAATGAAAAAACTCATCATCCGGTTTTGCTCATAATTCACTTACGTTATCTATCGGAATCAGGAACACATAATAATCTGGCCCATTTTTTTGAATCATCAAATTATTAAAGGGTTACTCCACTGATGGCAAAACAAATCTTGACCACATCAACTAAAATCCACAAAGGCCTTAATGCCCAGGCGTCTTTGGGCCATAATCAATTCCTTCCCCATCGCGTGTGAGAAGTGAGAATTCAAAAAGAAAATAATCAAAGTTCAAATTAAGAGCATTAGCTAGCAACATTAAAACTGATCTATAGGATTTTTTGTACCTTTAACGGCGAACTAAGGCCTGGGTCCAAAAATTAAAACTAAAAATGAATGTCTTTTTTATTAAAGAGTTAAGGCCTTAGTAACGATAACCAAAAAATAGGCCTAATATGTTTGCCACAGAAAAAAAGAACAAGTGGTTCAACGAGTGAAAAAATGAGAAAAGGAACTTACTAGTAGATATTGAAGCAGGGCGAACAGATTTTTCAATTCACTTGCTGAGCCTGTTGATATCTGAAACTAAAGAAAAGAAAATGTAAAAAAACAGGGAAGCTAATTGGTCCTACCATAAAAAATAACAGTGAAAAAGTTATAATACTTATTTAAATTATTTTCCTCAGCAAAAACATCTAAAAGTGCTTAAAATAAGGGACAAGACAAGATTTATTTTCGAAAGAACATAGTCTAATGGACTACACGCTCTAATAGAACCGAATTTGCTTTTTATATCGAATGAACGATAAAAAAAAAACAAAAAAAACAACAATAGATCAACTTAAAAAATTATAATTTACATAAAGATAGTCACTAGAAAAATTAGAACACAATTAGTAAAATGTAACAAATAAAAGTAAAGTAGCCGAACATTAACAAAGTAAACATTACACAATTAATGGCAAAGAAAGACAGATAGATAGAAAGATAATACTTCTCCAGCTACTTACGACGCCATCTACTACAAATAAAATTTGAAGCATAAATGCTTAAATATATTAAATCTGTATCATAGGCAGCGCAATAGCGCCACCAAAGTAAAGAACGATGTTGGCACAATGTATTATTTTTTTTTTGTTGGTCTTAGACCAGGGCACTTCGTATCGAAGGAGTTGTCATAGAAACTTCGAATAGGGCTCATTCGATTGGAAATTGTAGTGGCTTGTACCCTTATTAATAGTCGAAAGTGATTGGAAGGCAACTAACACCCCTTCCACTCCCACCATTTCCCCAAACATATCCAATAAAAATTTTGAGATAGACAATTTGTTCAAAGTAAATGAGACGTCTGGAAATTAAGTTTTTGAGGAGGACAGCTCCCCACAGTCCCCAGGGCAAGGGTTTTAATTTATGCCCTGGGGGCATATACGGTTTTTATTGAAAATGTTCTTGTAGAAACTTCAAAAAGGGCTCATTCAATTGGAAATTCAGGTGGGTAGTTCCCTTTTTAATAGTTAAAAGTGGTTGGAGGGCAACTAACCCCCCTCTCACGCCCACCATTCCCGAAACACATCCAATCAAAATTTTGAAATAGTCATTTTGTTCAATGTAGTTGAAAGTTCTGGAAATTAGGTCATTGAGGATGACAAATCCCCTACAGCTCTCAGGGCGAGGGTTGTAAGTTGATGCCCTGGGGGCATATAAGGTTTTTACAAAAAGCGTTACCGTAAAAACTTTAAAAAGGGCTCACTCAATTGGAAATTGAAAGGGCTAGTGCTCTTTTTAATAGTAGAAACTGATTGGAGGGCAACTAACCGCACTCTCACACCTATCATTTCCCCAAACACATCCACTCAGAATTTTGAGTTAGCCATTTTGTTTAACGTGGTTCAAAGGTCCAAAAATTATGTCTTTGAGGATGATAAACCCCCAAAGCCCCCAGGCCAAAGGTTGTAAGTTATGCCCTGGGGGCATATTAGGTTTTTATAGAAAGCGTTGTCGTAGAAACTTCAAAAATGGGTCATTTAATTGGGAATTGAGAGGGCTAGTGCCCTTATTAATAATCAAAAGCGATCGGAGGGCGAATACCACACCCCACACCCATCATCTCCTCAAACACTTCTGATCAACATTTTGATATAACCATTTTGTTCAACGTAATTGAAGGGTCCGGAAATTATGTTTTTGAGTGTGACAGCCCCCCACAGCCCTGAGGGCTATGATTATAAGTTATGCCATGGAGGCATATAATATTTTTTATAAAAAGCGCTGTCGTAAAAACTTCCAAAAGGAGTCATTAGATTGGAAATTGAGAGGGCTACTATCCTTTTTAATAGAAAGCAATCAGAGGGAGAATCACCCCCGTCCCATGCCCATCTTTTCCCCAAACAATTACGATCAATATTTTGATATGGCCATTTTGTTCAACGTAGTTGAAAGGTCTGGAAATTATGTCTTTGAGGAAGACAACCCTACCCCCATAGCCCTCAGGACAAGGATCCTAAGTTATGCCCTTGGGGCATATAAGGTTTTTATAGAAATTGTTTTGTACAAGCTTCAAAAAGGGCTCATTTGATTAGAAAATGAGAGAAATAGTGCCATTTTTGTTATCCAAAAGGTATCAGTGGGCAAATACCCCTCCCCCTACGCCAATCATTTCCCCAAACACTTACAATGAAAATTTTGAGATAGCCATTTGGTTTAGCATATCAAAAAGGTCTGGAAATTATGTTTTTGAGGATTAAAAAATCTCCCCAGCCCTCAGGGCAAGGCTTGTAAGTTATACCCTGGGGGCATATAAGGTTCTTATAGAAAGCGTTGTCGTTAAAACTTTAAAAGGGCTCATTCGATTGGAAATTGAAAGGGTTAGTGCCCCTTTTAATAGTAAAAGTGACTGGAGGGTAACTAACCCCCTATCACACCCACCATTTCCCCAAACACATTCAATCAAAATTTTAAGATAGCCATTTTTTCAACGTAGTTGAGAGTTAAAGAAATTAGGTCTTTAAGGATGACAACCCCCCACAGCCCTCAGGGAAAGGGTTGTAAATTATGCCCTGGGGGCATATAAGGTTTTTACAGAAAGAGGTTTTGTAGAAACTTAAAAAAGGGCTCATTCGATTGAAAATTGAGAGAGATGGTGCTCTTTTTAACAGTCAGAAAAGATTGAAGGGCAACAAACCCACCTCTCACGCCCACGATTTCTGCAAACACATCCAATCGAAATTTTGAGATAACCATTTTGTTCAACGTAGTTTAGAGTTCTGGAAATTAGGACTTTGTGGATGACAACCCCCCCCCCACACACACAACCCTCAGGGCAAGGGTTGTAAGTTATGTTCTGGGGGCATATAAGGTTTTTATAGAAACTGTTGTCGTAGAAACTTCAAAAAGGGCTCATTCAATTGGAAAATGAAAGGGCTAGTGTCCTTTTTAATAGTCGGAACTGATTGGAGGACAACTAACCCCTCTGACGCCCAACATTGACCCAAACACATTCAATCAAAATTTTGAGATAGCCATTTTGTTCAACGCAGTTCAAAGGTCCAGAAGTTATGTCTTTGAGGATGACAAACCCCCCACAGTCCCCAGGGCAAAGGTAGGTTGAAAGTTATGCCCTGAGAGCATATAAGGTATTTATAGAAAGCGTCATAGAAACTTCAAAAAGGACTCATTCAATTAGGAATTGAGAAGGCTAGTGCGCTTATGAATAGTCAAAAGCAACTGGATGGCCAATGCTCCCCCCCCGCCCATCATTTCCCCAAACACATCCAATCAATATTTTGATATAGCTATTTAGTTGAACTTAGTTCAAGAGCCGGAAATTGTCTTTGAGTATAGCACCCCCCCCCCCCCCTAGCCCTCATGGCTAAGGTTTTAAGCTATGCCCTGGGTGCATATAAGGTTTTTATAGAAAGCGTTGTCGTAGAAACTTCAAAAAGAGCACATTCAATTGGGAATTAAGAGGGCTAGTACCCTTATTAATAGTCAAAAGCGATCGGAGGGTGAATACCCCCCCCCCCCCCGCCAATCATTTCCCCAAACACTTCCGATCAACATTTTGATATAGGCATTTTGTTGCAAGTAATTGAAGGGTCCAGAAATTATATTTTTGAGTCGACAGCCCCCCTAAGTTATGCCCTGGGGGCATATAATGTTTTTATAAAAAGCGTTGTCGTAAAAACTTTAATAAAGGGGTCATTGGATTGGAAATTGAGAGGGCTATTGCCCTTTATAATAGTCGAAAGTAATTAGAGGAAGAATCCCCCCCGCACCATGCCCATCATTTTTCCAAACATTTCCGATCAAAAGTTTGATATGGCCATTTTGTTCAACGTAGTTGAAAGATCTGGATATTATGTCTTTGAGGATGACAATCCTCCCCCCATAGCCCTCAGGACAAGGGTCTCAAGTTATGCCCTACAGGCATATGAGGTTTTTATAGACTCTTTTGTAATAGAAGCTTCAAAAGGGGCTCATTCGATTGAAATTGAGAGGATTAGTGCCTTTTTATTAGTAGAAAGTGATCAGAGGGTAAATACCCCCCCCCATGCCCATTATATCTCCAAACACTGAAGTCAAAGTTTTGAGATGTCCATTTTGTTCAGCATATCAGAAAGGTCTGGAAACTAGGTTTTTGAGGATTAAGAATCCCCCCAGCCCTCAGGGCAATGGTTGCAAGTTATGCTCTTGGGACAAGTAAGGTTCTTATAGAAAGCGTGGTCATATAAACTTTGGAGGGGCTCATTGGATTAGTAATCAGACGCTCTAGTGCTCTTTTTAAGAGTCAAAGTGATCGGAGGGTAGCTACCCCCTCTTCCTCACACACGTCATATTGTCCCAAATTCATCCAATAGAAAGTTTCAAATAGCCATTCTATCCAAAATAGTCTAAATATCATAAAACAAGGCTTTTGGGGTTGGAACAAACCCCAGAGATTTGGGGAAGGGTTGTAAGTTATGCCCAGAGGATATTTAAGGTATTTATGGAAGGATGGTTGTTTAACTTTAGAAGAGGCTCAGTCTTTCTCCCTGAAAAAGACTTTCTCCCTAAAACGAACAAAAATTAATTAACAAAAATTTTTACCACAAAATAAGTTTTTCAAAAAAAAGTAAAGAACTCCATTAAACCAAAAATGAACAAGAATAGAATCAAACAATCTACCAAGCATAAAACTACCTCAAATCAATATCAGTAAATAAATGTACCAAACAAACAGAAATTAAAACAAATAACAGAGTCAAACTCAAAACGAGCAGAAATTAAAATGAGTAGGGTTCTAAACCCCATGCTTCCTAAAGGCAAGAAAATAATTTGTACTTAACTGAAAAAATTCTCTTGAATGTTCTCAATTTTTTAGCTTTAAGAAATCAAGATTTAATTAAGATTTTAAGGAATAAACATCACCATATGTATATTAAACTGACAATGCACATTTTTTTCAGTTAATTCATTTTAATTTTTTTTTCAGTAAAGTACAAAATATATTCTGGCTTTTAGAAAGTATGGGGTAAAAACAAAATAGGGTACAAACATAAGTCAAGTTGGGTATTTGGAGCTAAACGAGCATCGAGTCTTGTATATGGAAGGATTGGGGGATTTTCTTTAAAGTGGAGGGAGGAGGGGGGGGAGAAAACGTCGATGATAGTCAGAACTAAAGCCCTTGTGACCAAAATGGCACTTGTAGTCAGTTTTACACCTTTGAAGTATCTGAATATAAAAATAAACAGGCAAAATTTTACGGAACATTTTAAGTTTCATTGAAGGAGAACCGAAAAACTTACTAAAATTTCCTTCATTAACGACTTCGAAAAAGCCTTATTATTCATAGACAAGTGGGCAAACATTGCAGCAACCAAAGAAGGATTCTCATTTATAACAGACAGGTTTTGTCTACAAGTTGTTACCATCTCCTGCAGAAACAAACCTTGACCATCTCCAAAAACATACTTCAAAACGTCAGCTGTAGGCTCCAAACCGACATTCTCTTCAGGAGCTTGGGACACGTCGTTAACTAGATAAATGTCAAAGATGTTAACTAGAAAAATGGCGTTAACTACAAACATATTTCACAATGTCAACTGGTCTGCTGAGAGCGGTTTTGCCGAATTTGTGTTTCCAAAATTCCGAGAAAAACGAGTTTGAAAATTTTGACATTTGTACCTCAGAATCGGCTGTAGCTAGAGCGCTGACGTCTTCAGCAATGTCAATTAGACCATTCGAAAGAGATTTTTTTTACACAAGATAGCGTTTCCGAATCTGTTTTGCCGAATTTGTTTATCCAAAATTCCGAGAAAAACGAGTTTGAAAATTTTGGCATTTTGTATCTCAGAGTCAGCTGTATCTAGAGCGCTGACGTCTTACAGCAATGTCAATTAGACCACTCTTTACACAACATAACGTTTTTAATTAAGTTTCGGAAAAACTGTTATTTTCGGCAAAACCGGTCTCAGCAGACGAGCTGTAGGCTCCAAACCAACATTCTCTTCAGGAGTTTGGAGCGCGTTGCTAACTAGAAAAACTGACAATAGTTAAACCATGGTCTATCCCATATTTCCTATGTCCTTTTCACTTTAATTGCATGAAGTAGAAATATGTGATATTAGTCTTTTTGCTCTGAGGGCAAAAACAACAAAATTTAAACCTTCCCAGTTTATATTATCATGGATGCCAGACGAGAAAGGGGGAAACATCCCTCCTCCTCTTTCTTAGAAAACCAAAGAAAAAAATATAGTGCAAAATTGTGTAACAACCCCAAAAAATATTTCAGCTTTCTGACAAGTTAACTTTTTTTCTAAACCCTCTCCTTTTGTAATAGCTTTGTAAACTTACGAACCTACCTCCCCTCCTCCAAATTTACGTTTGAGCCAGTGAATGCTAAAATAAAAAATTAAATAATAATATCCCTAAGCCATTTTTTCCAGTCCTAATCACACGAAATTCTAGTCTCGCCTTTACTTTTTGAAAATCTTCTTGCTCAGTGAGCAAAAACAACATAAATTAAAGCTTCACGATCCATTTTACCATGGGCATCAGGCAAGGAAATCAGCTTTCTGACAACATCTTTTTTTCTAAACCCTCCCCTCGTATTAGTAAAGGGGCTTTAATTTTAATACCATTACTATTTACTAATATTGCTAATCACCGTCAAGGTGATTCCAATCACAAAGTCACGATTATTATTAAACATATTAATTACCATTTGTACCCTCTTTTCGTCACTATCATCACTAGCTACATAACTCTTATAGTTAAAATATATACACGACATGAAAAACTGATGTTTCTGGAAGTAAAAATGGATTACATTAAAATTCCTTTCTAAAATTGCACCCAACAATTCCGTTGCCTGGTTTTTAAATGTACTTTTCAAAATTCCAGGTTTTTTAAAAATAAAAACTCCAACAAGAATGTATTTTTCAATTAGAATACCAAAAAAGGGATTGTTCAAAATCTAGCGGGTTGGAGGGCGACTGTCCCCTCCTATTGAAGCGACTGGAACCCTTGTACAAAGTAAATTCAGCAAGAAGTCGCAAATTATGATTCTTTTTAGTTCTATCTCAAATCGCCGTTTACATTGTAAAGTTTACATATTCAGCTTTAACATTTTGGAGCCTTGAACAAGTTTGGACTGAGTAAGTTTGGACAGGTGCTACAAATTCAAAAAGCCAGAGAACACCCGAGCCAAATCACGACAAAGTAAATCTGACTCTTATTTTAAATCAGATTGAATAATTTTTACTCCTTTTTGCATTACAAAATTAGATGAGTCATCATTTTTGTTTTTCTCGAGCTCAAATTTATGAGCCTGACTCCATTTTCCATCACCCTGATTCCTTAGAGGCAAATCAAATTAGATGGAGAACGACCAACCACCCCCCCCCCCCAAAAAAAAATCTAAAAACAAGAAGAAATAATTAATTACCACTGTCACATTCAGACGAAAAGTTGCAGCTAATCAATAAGTCTGCTATAAGAGAATGTATATCTCCAAAATCTCGAATTTGAGCAACGGTCCACCTTCTTTGAATTGTTGCAGGGGGTGACAGAGCTGGCAGTGGAATCGCAGCAGTCTTTGCAATCTTGTTTGGTCCTGATGGTCCACACGGAGATCCCATAGGTGGAGATACAACATTCCTCGTATAGCTTCCCTCTACAAAATCACAGCCAAGCAAGAAGACTAATAGCAAACGGAATATATTGTTTTGAAGGAGCAAACTCTTCTGTCCTAGACCCTAGAAACAAAAGGAGAAATGAAAAATTTGAAAAAATGCGAACAAGAAATTTTCTCAAAATAGAAGACTGACAGCAAACGGAATATATTTTTGAAAAGGAGCTTTAAAAGGACTCCTTTAAAGGAGCTTTAAAAGGACTCCTTTAAAGGAGCTTTAAAAGGACTCCTTTTAAGACTCCTTTAAAAGGAGTCTTTTGTCCGGCTCCGTATTGCCGAGTAAAGCATAAATTCACTTTGATCCCATCGGATGGTTAAGCGGTGGAATATGTTCACGGAGGTTTTATGAGCTAAGAGAAGAACTTTTCTTGTTCATGAGTCAAGAAGACAAAACTGCACCAGAAGTAAGACATGATGAGTGGTTATTGTTATTGGATTTATGCTTTAGTCGATATTATAAAAAAACAACAATCAATTATCAATACATAAAAACAATATGGAAAACATATCCAAAAGATAGGTAAATTAAATTATAAATACACAATCATAAACGCATAAAAACATATAGAGGACGTATCCGAAAAATATCATATATAAAAATCAAAAAGATAACCAAAGGAAAAGATAACCTTGTAAATAACTTATTTAATCGCATCACTACATTTAAGAAGAAACTTGGGCTGTTTGACTCGCAATTGAAAAGTAATAACGCTCACAACTTTCCATTGTTGAAAGATTTTTTCTTTTTTTTTGAATAGAAATTTTTAAGACTCAGAAATCTGCTCAAGAAATTGTTGCCCCAGGATGCAAGTGAGATATACTTTTCGAGTGATGAGGGGAATATTTATGGGTGTAATTGTTGGGGATTGAGTGTTTTATTAGTTTTTGTGCAGTTTATTCGTATGGGCATGACCCATCGGGAGGGTGTTCTATGTTTGTTTTGAGTATTTTTGTATGTTTTTTCTTCTTTTTATCGTTTTGTTTAACTGTTTAATTGATTATTTCAATTGTTCGTTGTTTTTTATTGTGTCATGACCTTAAAGCTTTTTGTATCAAATATAACACACTTTGCCATACTATACAACTCAGAATATGAAAGGACCTAGTGGATATTAAGCCCCAACTACTATCCACGTCAAGATCTATACAGAAAGACATGATTCATGTAAAACATTCGCCAAGGGGAAATCCCTTCTTCTTGAGAAGATCGTAAAGAGGGAATAAATGAGAAAAGAGATGCAGCGTTTGGCAGCAGGAAGATTTACTGAGTACAAGTCCAAAAGGCCATGCAGAGTCTCAGTCCATGATGAATATTATTTTCAGAAATAGTAGGCTGGATATCTTGTCGATGGTAGTTGTGAGATCATTCATTTGAAGTCTTTTCGTTCTTTACATTTATTAATTAAAAAAAAATTTCATAAAAAAATGTTTTTAAAAGAAAAGTAAAGAACATTCCAAAATTAAGCACTGGCTATACAAATACATGATAAATTTACAACACAAACCGACCATAAATTTCTTTTAAAGAATAAATGATGACAGAAACGAACAGAAATAAAACGAAAAACCACAACAAAAAACATACAATGGTTAATATCATATCTTAATGGATAGACCTCAAAGTGCGCAATGCTTATACTTATTATGTAATTCTAGCTTAAAAGGACACCATGTTTTTCTATTAAAATATATATGAAATTTCAACCTAGTATGTACTAAATAAAAAATCGTTGCGAACAAAACATACAATTTATATTAATGTAAATGAATAAATAAATCTTAAAACGATTGAAACTTAAATTGAATATGCAAATCAAGTTTGAATCGAATAAAAATAACTACAAACAAGAGTTTGGGTATCGTCTCACTGCAGAAGCCTAAAACCTATTGCGTCATTGGCGCTTTACTGAAAAGAATTCTTTGAAATATTTTCACTTTTGTAACTTTAAGAAATCAAAAATTAATTAAGATTTTAGGGAATAAATATCAGCATATGTATATTAAATTGGCAATGCACATTTTTTTTCAGTACACTCATTTGAATTTTTTTCAGTAAAGTACAAATTATATTCTGGCTTTTAGAAAGCATAGGGGTTTTGAACCCTACTCACATTAATTTATGCTCGTTTTGAGTTTGACTCTAATATTTATTTTAATTTTTGTTCGTTTTGGGTTTCATTTATTCATTGATACTGATTTGGGGTAGTTGTATGCTTGGTAGACTATATGATAGTCCGGACGCCAAGTGTTGAAAATGTGAATCATACCAGGATGGGATTGGGCTGCTACGAAAATTAGCCTACCATTCACCCCCTAATTTGACCATACGTATTCAGAAAAACCAATGGCTCTTGCTTGCGAGTGGTGGAACAGTCCGAAACTTGACATTTTATTATATTTTGGTGTTTCATGCAAGAAAATACATGTTCCACAAAGTTGGAGGTGCAGTTTTCCGCTCAAATTGAAATGCCTAGAAGCCATAGAATGTTTTCATAACAAACTAACACGATTAGTTAAAAAAAATGGCACAGTTAAAAAAAAATGGCAAAACTTTATGAGTCTTGAACAGTCTAGGAAACTATAAACAAAATCAAATTGAATATTATATAAATAATTATATTAATTTTTGAAAGATAAATCAGTTAAAGTTTTTTTTTTCACTTTAATTTTTATTTTCATTTTAAATGCCGTAAAAAATGGAAAAGAATAAATTTGTAATATACCAGTAATTCGTTTTCAGTGAAGCGACAATGACGCAGAAGGCTTTAGGTTTTTACAGTTAAAGAAGGGGACAGTATCCAAATTTAGCTTGTAGTGAAACTATATTTGTCTTTACCAATCTTGAAAAGAACTAATAAATTAAACTGAATATTTGATGCATAATGATATTAATTGCTAAAAGCTCATCAGTTCAAAATTTTACTGTAATTTTAACATTTATTTTCAATATTAAGTACAAAAGAAAACATTTGTAATATAATTCAGTACCTCCAGTTGCCCTCCAATCACTTTTGACTATTAAAAAGGGCACTATCCCTTTGAATTTTCAATCGAATGAACCTCTTTTTGAAGTTTCTACGACAACGCCATCTATAAAACCTTATATGCCCCCAGGGCATATCTTAAAACCCTTGCCCTGAAGGTTGTGGGGGAGTGTCCTCCTCAAAAACATATTTTCTATCTGGAAATCAACTACACTGAACAAAATGGTTATCTCACAATTTTGAGTGGATGTGTTTGGGGAAAGTATGGGCTTGGGGGGAGCGGGGCTGGGGGCCCTCCCATAACTTACACATCTTCGTATAAGCACTAGCCCTATAATTTCACATCAAAATAACATGTTTTGAAGATGATGAGAATACGTTTTCTATAAAAACCTTATTTCTAGACAGGTCATAACTTAATACCCTTATCCTAAGGGCTGTGGGGGAGTATCCTCCTCAAAAATATATTTAATATCCAAAAATCAACAACACTGAACAAAACAGCTATCTGAAGATTCTGATTGGATGTGTTTGGGGAAATGATGGGCGTGGGGGGGGGGGGAGGCGGGCTAATTAAACACCGTAAAAGTTAGATTATTAAAAAAGGCACTAGCTCTTAAAGTTCAAATCGAATAAGACTGTTTTGAAGTTTCTACGACAACGCCTTCTATAAAAACCTTATATGCCCCAAGGGCATAACTTAAAACCCTTGCCCTGAGGGTTGTGTGGGGGGGGGGGTGTCCTCCTCAAAAATATATTTTCTTTCTGGAAATCAACTGCGCTGAACAAAATGGCTATCTGAAAATTTTGATTGGATGTGTTTGGGGAAATGATGGGTGTGGGGGGGGGAGGGGGGATAGTTAAACTTCAATCACTTTCGACTATTAAAAAGGGCACTAGCTCTTTAATTTCCAATTGAATGGGCCTGTTTTGAAGTTTATAAAACAACGCCGTCTATAAAAACCTTATATGCCCCCAGGGCATATAAGGGCTAGTTGCCCTCCAATCATTTTCGACTATTAAAAAGGGCACTAGAACTCTCGATTTCCAATCGAATGATCCCCCTTTGAAGTTTCTACGACAACCCCTTCCATATGAAGTGCCTCTGGAAAAAAAAAAAAATAAATAAATAATAATAATAAAACATTGGAGCCGTATGGCCTTTACTACAGGCAACGCTACAGCGTTGCCTCTGATATGTCATGGCTATTTGATTTACAGGAAGAGATTACACAAATTTAACTTAGTTTCTTTTTAAAATGAGGCGAATTAGAAACAAAAATAGCGTTGGTTGTATTTTCACCTTTTTTTAAAGACATAAAAAAAAAAAAAATAATAATAATAAAATAATCTGCTTTTGTTGTTGTTACAAGTATGGTTTTTTCAGGAGCATTTTTTTCGCTTTTGTTCTTTTAATTTGTTAGCTAGTTTAATTCAGTTTTTTTTTCGGTCTTAGGAGACGAACCGAAAAAAAAGAACTTTGAAGAGGTTTTGTATTCATAGCTATTCATTAAGTCTCAAATGAGAAAGAAAAAACAAACAAATGCAAAAAAAAAAAAAAAAAAAAAAATACCAAACACACGCAAACACAAAAGACAAATAAATTTAAACTAGCTTCAAAATAGTCGCTGCACAAAGGGATCTGTCACTTGTTACAATAAGCATCTGTTTATCCTTCATCTAAACTACGGTGCTAGAGCACAGAGCAAATAAGTCTAACACTCATGGTTCTTGTAGAATTTTAACGTAAAACGCAGGTTTTGACAGTAGTTTTGTATTACCTAACCTACCTTGAAAAGAAAAAAAAGTTTTTTTTTGCTGGTTTTACAATTCTAAGGGGAGAAACTACCTATACAAACATAAATATAAATTACATATAAAATAATATAAATATAAAAATAATAATATAAATATAAAAGACAAAATATAAACTTTTTTGGTTCTTACCATTTGAGAATAGTTGAGCAACAGATTAATGTATTGAGCACAGTTTTTTGAGTGGTTGCTCACATCACCCTCAAGTAACTTGATTAGATACTTCAAGTATCTTTGAAGACTTGTTGATATCTATAAATAGAAATTTCTATATTAGTCGGTTCCTAGCAAATTTTAGCCAACACCTCTCTTATTTGGCATTCAGTCAAAAACTGTTGATATTAGTTTTTGAGATAAAAATACTAAGGCATTTTCAACCCCAATCATGGCGGGCTTCCCCTACCTCTTATAAAGTGTACTGACTGAATAGACTGATAGACGATAGGCGTAAAAAAAGCACCCTAAACTGTTTATTTTCAGAGCTGGAGAAAACATGACTTGCCCGCTTTCCCTAAAATTCCGAGTCCCTCTACAAAAATTTGTTCCTGAAATAGTGAAAACAGATTATTATTCTTGACCCGTTCTGCCCAAAGGCATTAAAACTTTGCAGTAAAACTAAAAACTTTTTAAATACTCTCATTACGACCTAAAAATAGGTCTATATAGAAAATCAACAGAGCACAACCCCATCCCGATAGTTCAAATATGACAAAAAGAAGACAGGGTAGTTACCATAGCTACGTAAAATTCGAGAAAAGTATAATGGAAACCAACTGGATATATGCAGATGTCAAAATGAACGAAGTTTTTGGCTTATTTCTTCAAAACAAGTTCTTGTTCATTTTTGGGGGATATTTGTACCTCCCCTCCCCCTAAACAAATTCCTGAAAGCTTCAACTTGATCCACATTATGCTCTCGAGTTTGAGATGTCTGCTCATATTTTGACAATAATTAGGCATCAATTCTGCTCGTCTGTGTTTTCTTCCAGTATTATGTTTTACTTTAAACCGTGTTGGTGCAACTAAACTCCGTATAAGATTCGATTCCCTTGCGATTAATAGAAACAAAATGACACTTGATCTTATACTGTTCTCTCCTCGGAGACACGTGCTACTTATGACGTCACTTTATTGTTGTGGCTAAATTTTAAATAGATGGTCTTTTATAGACAGTAGATAGCAACTATATAGTAACTATATAGTAGCTATATAAGTAGATAGCAACTATATATTATAAGTAAGTAGCAGTTATAGCAAGTGTAAACAGTGGAAATGACCTCTGTTTACCTCGGTATCTGTAAATAGGTACCGACTAGTGTTCTTTCTCACCCTTCAGTTCAGTTCCGAAAAAGAAGAAGTATTACAACTATTTAATTACTTGAATTAATTGATTGAAGTTCCTACTTCAATTAATTAATTAATTGAAGTTTCTTTATGACATCCTCCCACCCCAACAGCGGACAACCTTCTTTCCGTAGTTGAAAAAGTATCCCTTAGATTGTAAAGGGCCCCTTAGTTCTATGACTATCTTATTTTGCTCTGAAGGTTAACGTTCAAAATAATCTAGAGATTTGATTCAAAATTCATTGCCTTTATACTCATGAAAGCTTTGTCTTGATAATTCCAACCCTCCCTTGAATATTGATTATTGACTTTTTTTTAACATATATAACTCTATTTGACCTTGGGGGATAAAAATACGTAAATTATTTTTTAGAATGTGACTTCTTATACATGGAACTCTCTTATTATGCCATTAGAAATGTTCCGTTTGTAATTCATTTTGAGATATTAAAATGTATGTTTTTAGTTTTGGTATTACTCTTTACTTTCCCTTGAGGATACGATTTTTAAAAACCTATGAATTAAACTCAAAATTCACCCACCTAAAAATCTGAAAAAGTTTTATCTCGATAGCTCCAATTGATGTTTAGACATCAATTATTGACTGTTTATAGCATCTTTGACCCTTTTTGACTTGGGGACGGGGTAATCGTTTGTAGAAACTAAAACAATGCTCTGAATTGAAAATAAATGGCGATTTTCCTTGCTGTTCATAATGAGGGGCTGTAAGTAGCCCCTTTTAAATTTTAGACAATGGAGAAAACCTTAGTTCTGCCCTAAGAATAATGTATGGACGGATGGATGATAGACTTATCTACCAGTAAGTGAAATGACATCATTTTTATACCATCCTAAAAAGGGCTTATGCCAGATTTGCATCTCACTCACTCAGACCATCTGTCTTGGCTTTTTCTACAATTAAACCATGGCTTGAGACCCGCAACTACTTGATTTTAATTAAAACTCGTTTTATCATATATTACCATCATTACAACAAAACTAAGCATAATAGTATCCATGCGGATAATACAACAGAGTAATCTCAGAAAACATTTTCTGCTTTATTAAAAAGTTATCATAAGAGGTTACGGCTATAGGTATTCTTAGTGGCATTAGGGGTGGAGGCTGTGTTTCGTTGGAAAGTATTTTCAAGGGATACAGAAGAAATTATGCCTCCAAAAGGAATGTCACGGGTGAACAAAGGGCCGGAACCATTGCCCTAAGATGGACATATTTGTAACTATTTAATTAATTGAATCTGATAAGTTTTAACTATTAAGGTTTCAGAAGAGGGCGGAAAGGTCAATTAGAGGGGGGGGGGGATCTAAAACCCTGTATTTCCAAAAATATATATTTTTTATGGTGTTTTGATATTAAAAAATTACCCTCCTCCATCCTAGCTTTAAAAAAAATAAATTTGCCCCCTCCTCCAATAAAGAGTTTTGTGCGTTGACACCTCTGAAAGAGGGTAGATTCTATGAATGTAAGTAATCAATCGGAGTTCTTATGCATTAGTTCTGTTTTGGGGGGATCAGTGGAAGAGGGCGGGGGGCAGAAAACATAGGCGAATTATATGGTGAAATATGCGAAAATTACAGGCATGACATTTGTATGTGCCTTTTATAGACACAAGCTGTTTAATCAAGTTCTAATTGTTTTTTATCTTCGTACTTTCCTCAAAAATTGCTTAGAAATGTAAGAATAAATCGTAAAATACCTTAGTAAGAAAAAATGCAAGCATAAATTTGCTATTTACTATTTTTAATTCAATAAATTATTTAGGTTTGACAAATATCTAGCGTGTTCAGGTCTTCTAAGCTCAGCAAAAAGGTTTATTCCCTCTGAATTTTGCAGAAAAATTTAATTTTTTTTATTCCCAACAAAAATTTCTAAGCTAAAGCCTCGCACACCAATGAAAAAAAATATATGTTTTTCTCAGAAAATTACTATAAAAATGCCATTGGAACACGGCTTTGAACTTTTTATGTATTTGAGATCTAATATGATTCCAGCTTTACTTACATGGGATTCGCCCAGGAGTCGGTGGTAATTGGCCAAAGCATGACAATGACAATGAATAGGTACTATTTGGAAGATAAAGATGGCTTTAAACAATTGTTTGCCTGTTATTCCAAGCAAATTGATGGTCCTTTGTCCATTCTAAATTCCTGGTCAACTTCCTAAGACCTTAGGTGGGCGTGCCTTGTTTGCCTCTTATTCCAGGCAATATAATGGTCCTATGTTAATTTTAAATTCTTGGTCAACCTGCCTGAGACTCTAGGTAGGCGTGCCTTTCAAAAAACTAACACACAAGTACTTGTCCAATAAGAGAGTCATACTTACTCCTACCATTTACCCGTGCCACTTAAACATTTTTGCCTCTCAATTACTCGGACTATCTGTCTTGGCTTTTTTCCTACAATTAGACATGTCTTGATACCTACTGCAAGATACTTGATTTTCAATTCAATTAAAAGACTGTTATAAATTAAATATAAACATTAATATAACTTGAAAGACTGTTGCGCAAACGCGATAATGAAAAAAAATTATGTGTTTTCCTCAGGAAATTACTATAAAAAAAATGCCATTGGTAAACGGTTTTAAGCTTTTTTGTGTATTAGAAATCTAATATGATTCGAGCTTTACTTACATGGGATTCACCAAGGAGTCGGTGATAATTGGCCAAAGCATGACCAATCAAGTCAGCGAAAGTTTGTCTGATTTCCTTGATAGGACATTCTAACAAAAAGGGCCTAAAACAAATCAAAATAAATTAGAGTCGAGAAGGTTTATAATAGATAAGTGAAAAAAAATTCATTTGAAAATAAAAGTTTGGCTCAGAAGCAATCATCGATACATTATTTTAAGAGAGTGATTTTCGCTTTTTAAAAATTGTGTCATTGTTTCAATATAACATTTTATTTATTATTTTTCCTATGCAACTCGCTAATTAAAAACTATTTTATCATCTTAAATAGAAAAAAATTATTCATTAAGAAATTTATTTAAAATACTGAAATGTTTAAAAGCATCAAAGTTCAGTAAACCCTACACACTGCAAAGGTGTTGGAAGTATTTTTGAGACCCAACTCCTTTCACTATTGTAGTTTTTCAATAAAAAAAACAAACTAAACTTAAAACAATGAAAAAATGAGGATTTGCCAATCCAGTGAAGTTGAGATGATTTGGCGAGAGGTCATTTTGTTTTTCTGGCTGTCTCAAGTATATGAGACCCATGGCTATGCTTCTTATAGGTCACCCTTTCGATTCCCACCCCAGTAGACGATGGTGACGGATTTCCTTTTTGGCGGTTGTCCCCGGCGACTGTTGTTTCTAAGTAGAGAGAGAGAGAACAATCACCTTTTCTTGCACAATGGGTGAAGAATTTCGATTGATCACTTGGATATTTAGGGCAGCCAACGCGAGGAGTGTTGTCACACCAGGTGGTACAGTAAAAGTCAGTATAATGATAAATTCAATAATCCTTAGTAACACAGCTTGACTGACAGTCTTTAGCACAAGAATGGACTATTATGTATAGTCAAAAATTGGTGTTGCACTGAGTCTCCAAGGGGCATGCTGGCACTACAAGGTAGGGGACCAGTGGGCTATGTGATTGGTTTAAAAAGCAAATGACCCTGCCCGTTGTTCAAATCAGTACTAGACATGGCACCATGACAGCCATTTAAGGCGAGGATCGTTCGGTACCGTTTGAACAGTTAAAAAATATTTTAACACTATCAGCCTGCTCGCAATGATGGCAATAGTATGCAAGCATTTGATGTAGCTCGTATGATGTTAACATAATATTAAGTCATAATGTACTGTCGCTAAAATAATGTTATATACATAGTAAATTCCTTCTTAATTACCCGGGCTTGTAGCTCCCGAGTAACAGCAAAGAAGCTACTGATCCTTTTATCACCATTTTAAAATAAAATTAGGCAAATTAAATTTAGAAGTTCGATCAAGACGAACCACGTCACAGGAAAAGGTGATCACGGTAATTTGAATTTATCTTGAATGCGACAAGGTACATCTTACACATGCGCGTGGTAAGGTTTTACCTTTTTTGGTGAGGTGAGAGGTAGGAACTTCGAAAGGTCAATACAGGGCCTTATAGACCTGGTATAGATCATGGTGTTTAGAAGTTCGAAAAATTTGTATTGAAGAACTTAATTTTTTTCGATGTAGGTCTTAAATTAAAAGACTGTTGACCATGAAGGACTAGGTTGTTTAAATGTGAATGTGTATTTTAAGAATATTTACCATTAACAATAAATCTTTAATCGACATATATTCATTTTAGTAGTCAACAGAAAATTATGACAACGATGGTGGTTAAGAAGCGACTATATTTTTTGAACAAAGTTTGATTTTTAGGTGTGTTCATTTACTATAAAGAAAATTACTTTGTCATTAAATTATTGAATATGCATGTAACAAGTAGATATTCTGTTAAATGGCACAAATGAATGCATGAAAGTTATTAGCGACTTCTCTTTTAAGGTCCTAATTAAAACTTGATAAAACAGCGATGTCACGACATTAACTGATTATTTTTATGTTTTTAAAACGGTATTCTCGTTCAGAATCAACAAAGCTCCCCAAAAAATCAATATCTTGGTTTATTTAGAACATTTAAAACAAAGCAAAATTCACAACAACACAATTTTGGAGTTTATTTTGATCCATCTGCCAACAATCCTTTCAATATTGAAAAATCACAACAAACACCGACTACATTAACATCTCCATTTGATATTAACCGTTAAAGACATTGTCTAATGTTTTACACTTAGTCTTTCAATCTTGAATATGCCTTGGGTTCAATAGACTTTATTCCTAAGAAGAAAAGCATTAATTGGCAAAAAAAACGTCAAAAATTACTAACAAAAGCAAAATATATTTTTGTCTCACATGGAAGATACCTGTATTACATTATCTACTATGAAAAATTGCGGTTTATTGAAATCCACCACTTATCTTGGGCTCAAGAGAAAAGTCATTGAGTTTCGAATTAAAAACATCGCACCTTAATCAAAAATTAAAGAGAATTGCTAACAGGATAAGGCAATTACATACGAGAAGATTACTTTGGAGGACTGGGCTTAACGCTCTTGCTCAAGGGGGTCACCAGGCTAGAGGGAACCGGTTGACAGCTCCATCAGTCTTCTCCAGATGGTCCTATCAAGTGCTAGGGATGAGGCCTCATTTGGGTTTATATTGCGGCTGATATAGCATTGGTTTGTTACATCAGCCAACCTGTTGCATGGCCTCCCTCGTGGACACTGTCAGCCATTTTACGAGGAATTGACATCCGTGATGATCTTGGCAGGAGTACTTCTCGAAAGGCAGAGTAGGTGATCGTACAATCTCAAGGAACGTGCTTTTGCTTGAGTAGAGATTTGCCAGCTTGAAGGTCTTCAGGATCTCAGTGCTGCGGATCTTGTCATACCATTTGAAGCCTTCAACAAAACCCAGGTGTCTAGTTTAAGCCATCGACTTTTCGTAGCTTCATCAGAGTTATCGGCCCCGTCTCACATGAGTATAGCATGATGCTTGAGACTGTGGTGTTTTAAATTCTAGCTTTGGTTCGGTGACTAATTTACGGTTTGAAGAGATTGCTCTCACGAATCGTCCAAATACAGAGTTTGTCTTGGTTGACGGGGCAGAGATGTCCGCATCAATTGTGCCGTTTAAGGATATAATTGATCCGTGACATGTGAACTGCCCTACTTCGTCGACAGCTCGGTCATTAATCTCAACAGTTAAGGGTGACGTCGATGCAGTCATATTTATGGGCATAATTTGTTTTCTTCCAGTTGATTTGCAGTCCAGCTCTAGATACAGTGAAGAAGAGCGTCTCAAGTATAGAGTTGATCAAGTGTGCCACTAAGGATAGCTACATCGTCCGCGAAACCAATATCAGAGAGAGAGAGACTTATTAAAATTCATTTCTTATTTTGGGCTCAAGAGAAAAGTCATTAGTTTCGAATTAAAAACGTCATACCTAAATCGGAAATTAAAGAGAATTGTTAACAGGATAAGACAAGTAAATCTGAATAAAATTATTTGGGGGGGGGGGGGTAAATTCAGAAACGAACATCAAACATACCAGAATTCGGTAGAAAACATTCATTCATTTACCTTTTATTGGCATTCCCCCCCCCCTCTCCCTTAGATTAACAAAAATACATGAAAAATCCACCTAAAATAAAGTCTTGCGTACTTGGAAAATAAGACAATACTGACAGGGAAAATAAAACAATTAATTCTAAATGCTTGGAATTATATCTAAGTAATATTTAAGCTCCAGTGCAGATAGGATACCTCAATTTAGTGTTTTATTCAGCTTGCAACACAGAAACATGTTTTAACATAAAGCCCAACATTTTAGCTCCCCTCATTTAGAGCAAGTGGACAGTAAAGGATAGCATTTATTTTGCTATCCTTTTGCTATATATTTTATATCATATATATATTTATATATTATATTTTATAGCATTATATGTAGAATTAACTACAAAATTATATTTGCTTCTAATTAGAAGAGACGGAATTATCTCAAATAGAAGATATAACTGAGAAATTTTCAAATAGGCACCAAAGATTGGTTTTTTCTTTGTTCGCTGAAACACACCAGAAACAACAAAACTATATATAGTAGAAAATAAATACAAGAAAAAACTCCAAAATGCCAAATCTTAAAGCATCAAAGCATCAAAGTTTTCCTTTTTTTCTAAAATAAACCAAAAGATACAAATTATACCAAAATGAGAAAATCAAAGTAAAAAGATCAAAATGAGAAAATCAAAGTAAAAAGATCAAAATGAGAAAATCAAAGTAAAAAGATCAAAATGAGAAAATGTATAATAAGCACCAAACTTTAAAGTGCGCAACATAATATTCTGTTCAATTAGAACACACCAAATGAGCACAATTTTATGTAGTAGATAAAAGGATAAGAAATAACACAAAAAGGTCCATATATTAAAGGCGCAAGATCATGATTTTTTTAGTTTAATTTCTCCGCTAAAACACACCAAAAAATCCAGAATTATATAAAGTAGAAGATTAGAAGTAGAAATAGCAAAGCAAGCTCCAAGGACAAGTTTTCTTCAGAATCCTTTTCGCTAAAACACACTATTGAGAGGCATGATGCTACTATCTACTAAGATTGGTAAATGCAGATATCACTCTTCAACATATGCTAAGAACTGGTCTAAACCTCCCTCCCCCAACCTAAATGGGTTAGGGAATAGCTAGAAGCGGAATAAGAAAACAAATCACTTTTATTTACCAGATTGTCACTTAGACCAAAAAGATGAAGTCATTATCAACTAACTGCAAAACTGATGAACACTAAATAAGTAAACTCGCCTCTTTTGCGGGCCTGGGGGGGGGGGGGTAAAGACCAATCAGGGAAAGAGAGAATTGAATGGGCCAATTTTGACCTCATTACCAATTTACTAGCTTTTAACATCATGCTTTTAACTGGCATCGTGAACTCACTAACGCAAAGCCAAGGTGTTTTTACCACTGGATTCAAAGAAACATCAATACATTTAAAATGCAGAAGAAATTAGTTTATTATATACAGGATAAAAATAACATTTATATAATATCAAATGGGTGACACGCGACACACACCAAAAAAATAAAAACTGATCTTACTTGACATGTACAACCATGGCATCGCTGCAAAGTTTGTCAATTGTCCACTGAATTATTTGGGGTCCGCCCCTGCTCAGGCGGCTAAAGGATTCCACCCACTCATGGAGATCAATATCCGATTCCCGGTGCCTTAATCGAAAGTAAGTATGGAAGAGGAAATTCAGCAGAAGATTAACACTAATAGTACACATCTGACCGTAGGTCGATTCACCGATTTTGTCCTGGAATAAATATCATATTAAGATGTACCTATAAAAAAAGAGCTTTTTTAAATGCTACTTTTTTATGAACTTTCTATAATTCAAATATTTTCATGGTTAAAATAGTACCTTCAACCTAGCAAAGACTGAACCACAGCCAGTACTAGCTGAAACTGAAATATAGGCTTTTATAGAATCTGTCATCGACAAATATTTCCCATGATAATCTTCATTCAGACTCGCATGAACAGTAATTTGTGCTTACAAGAAATATTTTGGGAATTTCTAAAATACTTACACAAGTCCTTTGAAATTAAATTGCCTTAGAAATTTAAGTCCCTTCGAAATCTAAATGAATCAGTCGTACTTGGGAAAATCAAAACAGTCAAAGGCGGAGCAAAATTTGAGGCCCTCTGAGCAAATCTGAAATCCCACGCGGAGCAAATCCGAGCCACTCTTGCATTTGGATTAAAAATAAGAAATATTTCTTTTATACAAGTGAATTAGAGGTCTTGATATATATAAATTAAACAAAGAGGGGGATCTCTCTTGAAGATGGTGGCTGTGTCCTCGACCTGTATGGTAGCAACCCCATATTTGCTGGCGAACTTGCTTGCCCAAGCCAAGATTTTTGGAATTCCAAAATATAGTAAGATCTCCTTCAAAGTGTTCAATAGTTTATTCTTTAACAACTTGTTAATTGACAGAAGTCGTCCTTTCCTGTTAGATTCTCAAAGGTGAGAAATGATAAATAAACGTCTAAAATACTAAAATTGCATTGAAACTAAGTGCTAAGTATAGCAAAATATTATTCACAGAACTTTTCAAAGTTTCTGCGAGTTTCACGCATATTAAAGAAATTTGAGTTCGAAAAAAAGAGAATACATTCAATTTAGTAGAAGATTAGAAGACTTTTTATGGGGATTAGACCCTTTTTCTAGGGAGAGATGAATACTGTAAAATGTATTTCTTTCATTATTTAGCACTTTTACCACACTTGGGTCTTGGGAGAAGTCTGCCCCCCCCCCCTGTGCAGGTTTGAATGCTATGAATGAAAAAAAAACTTACCACATTAGCAGAAACCAGTTGATGAATGAATCTGTAGTATTCTTGACTAAACACATCTTTGGATTTCATAAATTCAAGGTTTTCTTCCCGGATATTCTGAAGGATTTTGAGTGGCATTCGTTCTGTGCCGGCAAAGATACCACGCTCTTCCCCTGCATGCAAGAGCTCAGACAGCTGACTTAGACTATCAGAGCCACGAGGAGTAAGCACTGGTTTCTTTTCTCGTCTAAAGGAAGAAAAAAAAGCCTTACTTAGATTAAGACTGGAGGAGGAGAGGGGGGGGGGGTCCGGTATAGAATACGTCTCAAATTGGAAATTCAAATTTTAAACTAGAACTAATGCAGACAATTACCCTGGTTCACACAAACATAAAATTTTATTATTTTTTCCCTCAAAATCACTGATGTTGTCAAACTTGTCCTTTGCACAGGGTTTTAGCGTAATAGCTTTTCAATCATTTATTCTCATAGAAACTTGGCTTCTTTGATTTTTTTTTCGGAAACATGATTGTCAGACAAATACGTTACGAACAAATATATCTCAGTGCCGGAAAAGATACCACGCTCTTCCTCTGCATGTAAAAGCTCAGACAGCTGACTTGGACTATTAGAGCCACGAGGAGTCAGCACTGGTTTCTTCTCACGTTTAAAAAAAGAAAAAAATCCTACTTAAATTAAGCCTAGGGGGAGGGGGGATACAGCATGGAATATACCTCAAACTGGAAATACTAATTTTTAACTAGAACTAATGTAATCAATTACGTTGGTTCCCTAAGATTTTATCAAATTTTTGACTCGAATTCAAAGAAGTAGTTAAACCCTTTGCCCAGAGTTTTAGCGTGTTAACTTTTCAACCATTTAGTCAAACAGAAATTTGGGTTCTTCGCTTTTTCGTTTTCAGAGATAGGATTTCTCAGTGAAATATGTAATGAACAATTATACATTTGAGAACTCTAAAACAAACACAATTGCCATCTCTGAAGCAATGTTGGCTATTACTTTAAAAAAAAAGGTTAGAATACAGTAAAACTCAAATTACTTTCACTTTTGAAGCTCAATTCAGGTTTCTTCCATTTTTGAAATTCATCCCGTAAGGTTATTTTTGCATGAGAGTTCGGTTAAAATTCTGATAAATTGTTCCAAAGATAATTTAAGAAATTGCTGTCAAACTGTTCCCACAAAAAAACGCCAGAATATGTGTACATGTTCTGCAGATTCATAACAATTTTCCGGGGATAGAGGAGGAGTTGGAGAGTCTGAAAGAAATAGGCAAGTTATAAAGAAAAAAAAATTTTCTGGGGAAAATTGTAAATACCGTGACATTTAGGACTGTTCGATAGCTTCTTCCACCTGATAATATATTCAATTTGACAACAATTTGTAAAAATTTTGTGAAAGTTCGGTTAAAATTCTGATGATTGCGATAAAAATTTCTCATAAAGGCAGAAAATAATTCAAATTACAAACGAGTTTACATAAGTGATTACTGAGCACCTCTCTTCCTTATTACAAAAATTGAAAATGATTCTAAGCTGGATACCAAGAGTATGGTGGTTCAAAATGTATTCTAACTCAAGAAATAACAAAGAAAATAAAAGAATAAGAGGAAGTCGTTTTGTAGAAAGTAGCCAAGCCGAATGGACATGACAAAATTAGCTTTATGCATGCAGACAATTAAATCTACAATTTTTGTAATGGGCAATTAAAAAATTAAAGTAAAAAAAGTAATTAAAAAAATCCTAATATCGCTAGTAAAAAAAACTAGCGATCAAAATGTTACACAAACTTAGGGTAAAAGCACAGACTATAGAACAATATGGATTTTGCTGAGTGGCTAAGGATCGAAGGTTTACATTGCTTATGCCAGTTTTTTTTTCATCCACTGATGAGTCATAGATTCGCCGTGGCATTCAACAATATCCAAGAAATCTAATTAAAGGAACACTAATTAAAAGGACACTATAGGGTACCCTTCATTAGAAAAGATTACCTATTTTTAACCAAATAAGACAGATTTCTTCCGCATTTATTTTACGTCATTTATTTCCATCAACCCATGTAACTAATAAAATAGATTTGCTCAGTGGACTAAGAAGGGGTTCCTCCCCCCTCTACGCGTGACGTAGAGGGGGGAGTAGCGTGTTTTAATTAACGTTTTGTTAATTAAAATCAAGTAGTTGCGGGCATCAAGCCATCGTTTAATTGTAGAAAAAGTCAAGACAGATAGTCCGAGTGAGCGAGAGGCAAATCTGGCATAAGCCCTTTTTAGGATGGTATAAAAATGATGTCATTTCACTTGTAGATAGATCAGTCTATCATCCTTCTGTCCATACATCATTCCTAGGGCAGAACTATAGGAAAATTTTATCCTACGCCGTTAATATTTCAATGTGAGCCAAGCATTTTTGTGTCATCCGATTCTGCTCAGATTCAGCTTTATCCATCTGCCAAATTTCACTTTTGAAACTTATATATTTTTTAACTTGAAAATAGCCTACATCAGAAACAAACGAAAGTTGAAAAAAAAAATTCTTTAGGCAGTTTATATCTTTCTCAGAGAAAAAATTAAAATAATATCATAATTCTAGTTCAATCTTTGGATAGCTCGACTAAGTGGATTATTTTTGTTCCATATAAATATACAGAATTGTACAATTTTTTTTGTAATGGCTAAGGATTTTGGATTTAAGGAGCTTTATTCAACAAAAGAAAGAAAAAAAAACACTAAAAAAAGAATCCCATTACTTGGGCTTCAAATCACTTACATAAAAAATATTCAAGATAATTTAAAAAATCAAACAAATCCGTCTAATCCCAAACTCGCATTCCAAACATTCGAAACCACGAATCTGCTAAAATTTCATAATTTAACCCTACCAACTATTTATTAACAAATTTTCGTTTAACTTACGCAACGGCAAAGACCTGACAATTGTGGCAGGCCAAAATAGAAAAAGCCCTTGCTACTGCAGATGTAAATACTGATTTAGAGAATTTATTTCTTTAAGTGCAGCAGCAGATATGGATATTTCGGATATCACTATTAAATTTTTTTTTTTTGGGGGGGGGTATATAATTCTTAAGAATGAAGTTCTCTCTAAAATTATCTTTCAACACTTTCAAACTGAAACTATTTAGTTTGCTAGGCTTCAATAAAAATGGGCAAATTTTAAATTGCCTCTTAGTTTTTTTTTGCTTTGCTTGTTCCTAAATTGGGTATCTTTTTGGACAAGTTCAAATGACCTATAATTATTACAGGATAAATCTAAAATCCTGTTAACGATTCAACAAACCTAGAAAAATATATTTTTTAAATTTGAATTTATCTATAATTTATTGATTGCAATTACAATAATTAGGTTGTTTGACAGTAAGAAAAACAAACTTTAATTTTATAATTAAAAAAATTAATTACCCCCCATGTTGGATTTACAAGATTGCCAGAATTGATGCATAACTAAAAATCATTCACGCACTGCGGCTTAACCCTCGTTGAACGCTAACCCTCTGCAAATGACGAGACAAACTTGGAAAAGCAATTATTTAATAGAAAAAAATAAGAACATAAATTTTTGATACCAAATATATTTATCTTTTCCAATGTTTATAGTAGGTAAGCTCACGCACATATACAGAATATTATTGTGAAGATGGCACACCATTTTCCTGATGGGGGAGGGCCAAATTCAAAATAAAATGAAAACAGACAAACTGAACTAAAAACATGGGGTAAAGCCTGCTTCTATATATAAAAAAAAAAAAAAAATTGCCTGACAACTGTGATGTGACGCCATAGAGTAAGGTGGAAACTGGCGTTAATGTCCACAAAAATGTAACTAGCTACATCTAGCATTTCTTGGCATTTTAGTGGCATTCTCCTTGAAAAATGCCTTTTGAAATCTCATTAAAAAGTTTTTTTTTAAAATGTCACCCCCTCTCTCTAGATCTTGAAAAAAGCACTTTGTCTCATTCCGTAACTTGAATTGACGCCGCTGTTGGTCTCCATTTAGAATGCCTTCTATTTTCTAAGGAGAACTGCCTTAACCCTTTCCTAATGACGTACATAATTGAAAACGGATATGTTTTCTTCCGCTTTCAAGAAACAAGCAGTCAAAATTGAAATTTAGGGATTGTTTGGCATATTTTGTGATTCTTCTAAAGATTTTAGTGATTTTAATTTTGACATAGTGGTTACCGCG